>NC_040045.1:19866415-19921162 GCF_003713205.1 Coffea eugenioides | reverse complement strand
CGAGCGATTCCCCAGACATTGCTACGTGCACGTCGTGCCACGGGCACATGTCCAAGTGAATCTATCAAAAATTCTCAATCTTCAACTAAAAGCTAAAGGCTATCAACCCAAAACTTAAAATGGAAGATTGAGTGACCCCTCGAATCATGCTACGCACACGTCGTGTCGCGATCACACATCCAAGTAGGTCGCCTAATCCTAACAGGGAAGAGTGGCGTGACAAGCCACTAAAAGAAAAATAAATGAAAGATAAAATAAAACGTATGCACGTATGCTAGTGCTCGGTTTGGAGGGGAGGGATCGAGAACCAATGCGAGGCTCTAGGGTAATATCCCCCCATCCAAATGCAATGCAAAGCGCGGGATAACATACATAAACTATCCATCCATCAATCGTACGCAAATAGATGAGGGAGTGAATTGA
The DNA here is from genome assembly GCF_003713205.1 of Coffea eugenioides. NCBI lineage: Eukaryota > Viridiplantae > Streptophyta > Magnoliopsida > Gentianales > Rubiaceae > Coffea > Coffea eugenioides. The sequence continues at coordinate 19,920,739 of NC_040045.1, read as the reverse complement.
TACGCGCGCAATGCAAAAAATCCTAAAAAGGAGAAAATGCAACCCTAAACATCCAAATGCGATAACTAAAAGGGTTAAAAAGAGAAAAGATAACTAAACCAAGTGCTTGGACGCTCTAGCGTCCCCAGTGGAGTCGCCAAGTTGTCGCGCCCCATTTTTTATGATGGAAAATAGGTATTTACAAAATATGTGTTTACAAGAGATGTGATTTTATTTTAAAATAAATGAAAAGGACCTAAAATGGGACTTTAAAGAATGCGACAATTTGGGTCCAAATATTTAGTCTAAAAAGGGTTTTCAAGAAAAAGGGGAGTCGCCACTTGGAATTGAGTTTGGATGTACCAAGTCACCCAAAAAATGTATTTAAATAAAATAAAATAAAACCCTTTTCGACAACTCCAGGTCTTTGAAAAATAAGAGAAAATGGATTCGGGAGTCACGGTTGAAGAAAGGGAAGGCAAAGGTTCAATTTACTCAAACCTAAGGCACCCTTTCAACCTAGTCTAAGCTAGTTGCGTGGTTTAGTCAAAATTTTCCTAATCTAACCCTTAATTTATCATATTTGAATGTTTCCTACATGGATGCTAATCTAAATTTATAAAATATCGAAAGGGTCAAAATATCCATTCAAGGGTTTAATCGAACCAATCGCATTAATTGCGAAGGCCACAATGATTCCTTGAAAGTGTCACGAGTATGCGAATGATGAAATTAAAATAAAAGAAAAGAAATTACATTATATACATATATAAGTGATCAAAGAAAAATGGAATGCAACATAAAGGGTACGGGAGGCAAAAGCTCGTGACATAATTTTCTTATACATGGATTAATAGGGTATTTAAACTAAAAAGTTATAATCACCCATTTCCCATGTTTGAAAAATAATTATCCTAACATGAACAAGCAAACGAACTAGCTTAAATGAGATGCAATTCTAAATGACATGATTAGTACCTATAGAGGGTAAGGGATAATATAATAGGGAATATCATGTAAATGAGAAAAGATCCTAAAAATGAAAATATGCATGAAAATGTAATGAATATCACAAAAAAAATGAATCTAACGCACGAACGATCTAAGGGTCTAGCGTTGGATTAGCCCATTTCTAAAAATCCTTACTAGCGTTGAACTAGCAAGTAAATGGAGGGAGAAGCCACAACTAGCGTTGGACTAGTGTGGTGACGTCATGCATTTTTAATACATAATAAGACAAGTAGACATAGATTAAAACAAATAAACACATAAGAGCACGTAGCACGTAACACATAAGCATAATATCTAGATGCAAAAATCCTAAGGAAAGCGGGTAAGGCACGTAACATATAAGCCACATAAGCACACAACCTATCTATTACATCGGGGAGCGCCTAACTACAATTTAAAAGGGAAAATAAAATAAAATAAATCTAATTATCCTATCTATTACATTTTTGAGGTATTTAAGTGCCTCTCAAATAATTATAAAATTAACTAAACAAACATAAGAAAATTTAAATGAACATTCAAATCGAATAAACAAAGCATATAAAAATGTATAAACACATAGGAACACGTAGGAGCACATAAGAGCACGTAATTGACATTGAAATAATAATAATGGGGTACCTCCCTTTTGAAGTGGTGACTAAACGGAGTCAAATTGCCCTATTTATACTCAAAATGAACAAAAGAATCATGGCACCAATTTAATTGAAAAACTAATAATAATGAAAATTCACCTCAATATGTCAAACGTAAATAAATTTAAGAATATCTAAAAATTACAAGTTGAACATACACAAAAGTAGCATAATTAGCTATTAAAGAAAAGAAACGATCATAATAAAAGAGGGTCAAAATTCACAAGGGACTGAATTGCAAAATTGAAAAACTTTTGGAGATAGAAATTATATTTTTTCAAAGTTTAGGGGCCAAAATCAAATGAAAGATAAAGTTTAGAGACCAAAATGCAATTAACTTAAGGACCTAGGTGAAAGGAATTTAAAATGTTCTGGGTCACAGTGAAACTACTCCAAAGATGAGGGGTTAAAGTGCAACTTTCGGTTTCTGATTTGGGCAAGAAAAAGGCCACTGGGCCATCATTTTTATTTCTTTAGGCCAAACATTTCCTAAGCCCAGCCGAAAATCCAAGCCAAACGAGCAGGCTAGCCCATCTTTTCATCACTCAAGCCCAACAAAAACAATGCATGGGCTCTGACCTTCTAACCCAACCGAAACCCAAAAAAAAAAAACAAAACCCATTCCCAAAACCCAACCAAAACTAACTCTTGGCCCATCAGAAAAAAAAAATTAGCCCAATTTCTTTTCTTTTTTCTTCTTTCTTTCTTTCCTTTTTTTTTCTTCCTTCCCCAATCGTTTCTTTCTCTGCTTCTTCGGCCAGCTGAAGAAGCTTCAGTTGGCGGCCATGGTGGCCGCCACCGCCTCCGGCGGCGGTCGCCGGCGACCTCTTCGGTCACCAAAATTTCTCAAAATATACCCCTTCACTCGATTTTTCGCGTAGGTTCCATTTTTGAACTTAGTTTTTACAGAAAATGACCCAAAAGTGGCCAAATGCCAAGAAATCAGTTCAGTTTTTATTTTTTTAAAACCCTCAAATCTTCACCAAAAATCATAAAAATTATGCCAAAACCCTCCTTATAACTTCCACAATACAACTATAATCTTAGTTTGACAAGTAAACAACAACAAAAGGATGCATTAAATCAAAACAGCCCCAAAAATGAAGAAAATTATTCTAATGCCTTTAAAGCTCAAAACTCCAAAAAATTTAGATAAGCACACATTTCCAGGCCTGGTGCTAGCTAACGGTCATCCGTTTTGACAACAACATGCACAATATTCAGCTTTTTAATCCGTTTTTCCATTTCGGCACTTTATCAAGCATTTGGCATGCATTCACAGCACCGTTTCCTTTTTTCTTAATTTCATGCAGGCTTGTCCAAAAAAAACTTCAACAACACCACAATAGCAACAAAAATCAGTGAAAGAAAGAGACAAATAGGTAGCAAAACATGCATGTAATCTAATTAATTAAAAAAGGAAAAGCTGGAAAGAATACCTCAATGAGGTTGTGGTCCTTTGACTAAAATTTTGAGGAAGCTCCAGGCTCTTTGTCCAACCGGCGGCTGCCTCCTTGTGTCCAGGGAATTTTCTTTTCTTGTTGTGGCTTTTTCTGTCTCCCCCCTCTGGGAGAGAGCCGAGAGATGTCCTGGGAGGAAAAGTGGAGAGTTCCCTTTTTTCCTCTTTTTTTTTTTGTCTCCAGAAGAGAGACCCGAGAGAGAGTAGTTGGAGCAAAAGGTGGAGCTTTTGTGTGTTGGATTTGCCAAAATGATGATTTCTTAGCTAATGAAAAGAAAGGTCCATGGCAATTGAGTGTGGAATGGGTTAATAGTTGTTTTGGTAGAGAAAATGATGAAAGTGATTTTTTATTTCTTGATTTTTCTCTTTTGTTTTGTGTTTTTTTTTTTCTTTTACCAAAAACAAACCTACAAAAATGAGAAAATCATTCATTAATATATATTAAAAAAAATGGTAATAATAATAACTTATCAAATAGATAAAATTTCAGGAAAATATTAAAAATTGACAAAAATTTGGTGTCTACACAATCATTCAAGAAATTATCTTTTATCTTATTTTGGAACTTTGTTTTGATTATCTTCATAATTGAAAATGTCTATTCTATAGACTATAGAATAGAACCCGGATTTTTTCCTTGGGAGGGGGGCCAAAATTTTTTTGATCAAAATTATCTTAATATATTATGTTCAAAATAATTTTCATTTATTTAAATGTATGACATCTTAAAATATCAAATAGTAACTTTAATTATAAAGGTATGTCCATTTCATAAATATGTAGCATAGTTATAACAAAAATTAGGACAAAAAAAACCTTTGATTAAATATCTCATAACATCACAAACTACCCAAATTGTACATTATGAGAAGATGCTCCCATATGTCACTTTTGCAAAAACTAAAATATAACTATGCAATATAAATATAACTATTTTCAATTAATAAAAGATAAAAGTTATGTTAGCATACCTTGAAATTTCAACCTCCTTTCTTAAAAGTAAATTGATCTTTACGTTATTTCATAGAACTAAATTCATCTATAATTGAATCAGTACTAAATTTTTGAACAACTTTCATTTTTTTATGTACATTGTTAGACAATCATTCAAGAAAAATTATCTTTTATCTTGTTTTGGAGCTTTGTTTTGATTATATTCATAATTGAAAATACCCGTTCTGTACTTGCAGTTGACACAGGAAGAGTGAGAACAAATATAATCAATCTATCAACAATAGCATAGGTCACTCAATTTCTTGTCTTCACCAAGCCTTCGAGTAATTATTTGTATATTTGTATATGGGTCAACAAGAGGATAGATCACTAATTTTAAATTTTTTATCAATTAGGCTAAGTTGCATATTTGTATACTGACCAATAAAGTAATTATTTTTGTTAACCCATTGATAATTATGAATTGAGTTTTTTATTATAATATATCAAATTGGGTCAATTTACTATGGATCATCAATTATATGTTTAATTTTTTGAACGTTAAATAATTAGCACAATAAAAAATAAATAACTTTTTTTGAAGAAAAAATTAAATCAAAAGTGGCTAATTCACACACACACACACATATATAAAAACTCTCATAATATAAACTAAAATTGTAAAAAATTAGGGGGGCCAACTTTAACTTATACATATATTTACATATTATGCATTAAAATTTTCAAAACTTAGGGAAGGCCATGGCCCCCCTCAGCTCCCCTTAGCTCCGTCATTGAAGAGCTGTGTAGATGTTTTGTTCTAGTAAGCATAAAAGAGTTGCATGCAAATTTATACGACACCTAAACTTGAAATACACGACATTATGCATGAATCAGTTTTTTCTCAAACATTGTAAGTACTCTTCTCTCAGTTTAGTAGTAGGACGAAGAACATAAAAATACTAAAAATTGTCTAAAAATGCCATTGAATGAAATCTATTTTCCTAAAGAAAACTAAGATTACCAACAAAAAATCTAGGTTGCTAAAAAAAAGTTTTCCGTTGTAAACATAAAAAAAAAATGAACACATTGTCAATGCTCAATGAAGAAATGGGGGCCTCATCTTTTTTTTCCCACCCTCATTTATAGGTAAAAAAAAAAAGTAAACAAAATCATAATTATACAAAAGAATAAACATATTATTTTCTCTAAAATAATAATAATAAATAGCATAAATGTATTCACCTTGAGAGAAAAACATAACAAATCCTCCAACTACACAGGTCTTAATTTGTCATGTTGCAAGAAGAATATTGATTTTGTTAGAAGGATTTCGCTAAGGAAAGGAAAAAATGGAAAGATAGTACAAGCTAATGACTTTGAGATGAGTTTTCTAGGTGACTTGGAGTAGAAAAAACAAAAAAACAAATCAAAGAGACTTGTGGAACATAAATGGAGAGAACAAAGTCATTTATCTAAGTCTATATAAAATCGAAGAAGAAAGCAGAGAAAATAAGGAGAGACAAGGGATGGAGATAATGAGAGATGATAAAAAAAAATGGAAGTTAGAAGAGATAATTGGAGTGAGGACCCCACCTTCCCCTAGGGCGTACCCCAGGGTTTAGAGAACCGTCTGCCCAACTCTCGCCGGGACTCACTCACTCACGTCAAGAAAATAAGTTGCAACTTCAAAAGTAAAGGAGACTACAGTTCCTAAGCTTAGAAAGTACATTTGCATTCATTGCTATCTCAACCATTCATACATATCCGAATAGAACAAGAGATTCAAATTCTAGTTGTACTTCTAACCCTAATCGAGCACTAGCGCTAGTAGAATTACAAAAGGTAAAAGTCTAGACAAACTAGCCTTTCCAGCTACACGCCTATGCTCGTACCCCCTGTAAGGAAAACAAAAGATTCTAATAGAGTAAGCCAAGACTCAGTGAGATTCCAAAACTTCATGCAGACTCAAGTAGCAAGTTGGTCATTATGTAAAACTTGAAATCTTAAAATGAGCGAGTATAAAGTTCATAAAAAGAAACAGTAACACTATAAGTAACAATCATTTCAAAGTATAAGGATACAGATGGCTCTCAAGAGCCAAATTCCCATTGCATTACTTGATCTGAACCCATTGACACTCCGTCAACGTTTGAAGAAGCAAAACCATGACCGTAGATCTCCACTTTACACCAATTTCCATCCACTAATCAACCATTTACCGAGCCCGAACTTCAAAATAAGAGTGATGGTAACACTCAAGTATACCGAATCCAGTGGACCATATCCAAAGGATTATACAATAAACAATATAAACAGAACATATGGTTCGCCAGTCTCCTCGACCAAGCCCTTACTGGCTCGATTCGACTGACTAACCAATAGGGTGAGGATAAAAGTAGTGAGACGGGATGAGAGGCACCTCCCACTCGAATTGAGTGTGGTACATGCTACCGCTCAACACTTACAAGTCAAGCACAAGCAACAATACAAATACAGGTCAATCAAACTCAGGCAAGGACGAGATCATTCAAGAAGGAGAGGACAAGTGCGATAAAGTATACTCTCACCTCATCCAAACAAGTCAAGTATTATTCAATCGTATTAACAAATCATTTCATTCAAGAATCAAGTTCAATCATGCATTGGAAAACATTCACCAACAATTTATTTCTTTTCAAAACCACGTCCAAGGTCAACTCCCTGGTTGGTGTCCAAGTCTGCGATAAAATATCATTGAACAATTTGAAAGCAATTAGGGTTTAAAATATAAGAGTTTCGCTTAACGAAAAGCAAATAATTGAAACTCGTTGAAGTAGTATTCATTTCACTTATCAAACTCTAGAAAATTCATGATCGCTGGTTTGATTTCGATAAAGAAGCGATCACCTGTGAGACCCCGAAATTTTACTTGTCTTTATAGCTCTTATTTGAACTTACTTGCTTTGAATTCTTGATTGCTTTACTAGTTTAATCATGGTTTTTCACCTATTTTCTTATTTAATTTGATGCATGTCGAGTTTCATAGTGTATTATATTAGTGTGTCCGACTAGTGAGATATGTGCGTTATATTTGGTGAACGAGAACAATTGTGGTGCTAGAGGAATTATGTGATTAAAAGTGTTAAAAGTGTATTAGAAGAATACAAGATAGATTGGCTATAAGAAACACGAGAGACAAAGAGATAGGAATGGAATCTTACCTTGCCACTTGTCACTTATCCATGAAACCTTGACCAAGACCTTTGACCAAGACTAATCCTTATCTTGCCATTTGTCACACCACTACAACATCTTGACCACCAAGACTAATTCTCATCTTGCCACTTGTCAAACCACTACAACATCTTGACCAAGACTAAGCCTTATTCTTATTTAACTAAAACTTTAATTCTTCACCATTTTTTTTCTTCTTTTTCTTTCTTGTCTTGGCTGAGTTTAGGGAGAGAGAGAAAGGGAGAGAAAAGAAACAAACTTCAAGCATTGATTCTTGCCTATTTAGTGAAAAAAAAACAAGAGAAAATCCAAATCTACTCGACAAACCTTGAATCAAGCTTGGGGGAAGCTCTTGGCGAAGTTTTTGGAGGAAGAAAGCATTGCAACCTTCTTGATTTGCTTGCCATATTTGGGTTTGGAGGTAAGAGGTGAACTTTGCTAGAACTTCTAGTTTTCTTCCTTGATTTTTAAATTTAGTTGATGTCTGAGATAATAGAAGCTAAAGGAAGGACTTATATGAAGGCTTTTATGGTTTTCAAATTATGTTGCAAAATTCCAGTTTTGGTGCATAATCTAGTGATGAAAAGGAAGGATTTTATGGAGGCTTGCATGTTTTTCAAGTTATGTTGAGAATTTTTCAGATTTGATTCATGAAGTGCATAGCCTAGGTTCAAATTAGATATTTGTGATTTTGATGGTTTTTCTTGCCAAGAATATATACCGTATGACACATGCTATGCTAGCCATGAATTATTATGATTTTGCCATGAACACAAGGTTGAAACTTTGAGTTTAGAGGAAAGGAATTTAATGACAAGTTACTGGAAATTCTTGTTTGAGTTGGAATTTTGGGATAGTTTTAACATATTATGCTCAAGGTACTTGCTAAAACTTTGATCTTCACATGTGTGTTGCTTTGGAGTCAAAACAAAGAGGTTTAAGAGGGGAAAAACCTAGTTTTCCAAACTGTTTGCTTGCTGAAAATTTTTTCTGCAGGAGACTCTGAGCAGTCTTGGTAAATCTGTCATATCTTGGTGTAGAAAGATCCAAATTGAGTTCTGCTTATTTCATTTGAAACTAGATTCAGAGTACTTTTTACCGTGAAAATTTCAGAATTTTCCTCAATTCCTATGAATATCTGTGATTTTTCAAAATTGACTGAATTTCCATTCCTGTTCTGTCTTTCTACTAGATAAAGCAGCCGCTTGAGATTGGATTTTGATTGACTTGTGGACATCTTGCAAAGGTGTCTTCTAAGAAATTGTAACCCTTTGAATCAATTTTCCAACGGTATAAAGTTTATAAATTTTGGACTTAAGAAGCTTGAAATATGATTTTTCAAATAGCGTCGCGCAAAGCTGGGAAAAATTCTGTGCTCCTAAAACTGTCCTTACTTTCATTTCCAACTTTAAGTTGGAGTTGTTAAACCATTTTGAGCTTGATTTTATGATTGGAATGAGAAAATTCTTGGTTACTCATGTCCCTTGGGTCTAAATGTTCTCTTTTCACTCCAAAACCATATTTGCATTGTTGCACTAGAAGTTACTTGGATTTTCTTTGGTTCACCTAAGTTTTGATCAGTTGAACTATAATACTTTATCTTGGTTGTTCTTAAGGTTTGTTGGTGATCAAGGGCATAACCCGAGGGGTGAACTTTTGACGTTATTTTGCTTAAACTGGTGAGTGTCAAGTGCATGTTTCTTGATATATTGATTTGACTGATACCACGTGTTATGTGTTGAATTCTGAGCTTGATGAGGCGAGTGTTGGAAAAGCGGCCCGAACAATGCTAACACTTGAATACTTGAGTCGTGCTTGAAAGCACTGTCCTAAGAAACTATTTCAGAGTATCGAAATGTTTCCCCAGGATTAAACAAGTCTTCCTCTATTTTGTGAGAGGGATGTAGAACCAGCAAAATTTGTTCCAAAACCAGCAGATAAAATAAAAAGAAAAAATAGAGGAGAAGAAAGAGAGAGTTCACGAACAGGAAAGCAAATAGAGGAGAAGGAATAGGGAGTTCACGAAGTGTGGTCTTCGTTGATCAGCGTACCAATGAACCTGACAAATGGTTCTATTTATAGGCTACAGGATACAGAACAGAGTGATAGAGGATAGGATTTTGAGAGCTGATTTTCCGTGAGAATAAGCATGCATCCCGTACCAGATTTAGCATTTGAAGTGGTCAGAGGTCTATCCTCTATTGTGAAAGCCGAAATGTTTGAAATAGTCAAAGCAAGCACGTGAACAATTCTTTTGGCTAAAACATATCAACTAGCCCTCTGACTTTGCCTTTTAGACCTTATCAAAATTTTGTCTTTGAAAAAATCTCCCTAAGAATAGGAACAGACGTTTGGAAAGCTTTATCAGATAAACTCTTATCATAACAAACATAATAAAATCTTTTGAAATATCTATCATTCACAACAATCTCCCACCTATTTCAAAAGATTTTGGACAAAAGAGTATAAATATCTACTGGATTTGTCTGAGCTCAATGTAATCAGTTTGGTGTCTTTTGGACTATGAACCAAACTTAAATTGATAAAATATGTCTTACAGAATTATTGGTGAAAAAAATATCTTTCTATGAACCAATAATTCTTGTTGTATGACAGAGATCTTATCAATCACATTATAACTCATAATTTTGCTGTTCAATGCAGTTTCGCGCATTTAGGCCGTGCGCCTGCCTGGTTGTTCATGAGAGCTCTAAAGATTCGGCCAAAAATCTTATAGGAGCGGCCCCACTCCACTCACATATAGGTGAATTTATTAAGTGTATACTGTCTTAAATACACCTTCCTAAAGGGATATAAATTCATTAAGAGTATTAAACTCAACCTCACAATTACTGGCAGTCAAAGCACTTATCTTTGAAGGGACTTAAATTTCAAGTGCTTTATAGTCAATATCAACTTGTTATTACCTATATGAACCTATTTCATGGGATCACCAATCATATAGGTTGGGTTACCATCTTTATTGACAACTGTTGGCCCAAGTCCCATCTCCCTTGTAGTTTGAAGAATTAATTTTCTTCCTACAGGTTTAGTCAGAGGATCGGCCAAATTCAACTCTGACTTCACAAAATCAATGGAAATAATTCCATCCCTAAGCAGCTGCTTTACGACATCATGTCTTAATCTCATGTGTCGACTTTTACAATTATAAGATTTGTTTTTTGCAATAGCAATAGCCGCTTGACAGTCACAGTGTATAGACACAGGAGGCAACAGATCCTTAATAGGAGGAATATTGACTAAGAAATTTCTTAACCAATCTGCCTCAGAGCCAGTCAACTCCAGAGCTATGAACTCCGATTCCATAGTTGACCGAGCAATAATTGTCTGTCTGGCTGATTTCCATGCTACCGCACCACCACCAAGGGTGAACACGTAACCACTAGTGGATTTTGTATCATTTGGATCAGAGATCCAGTTAGCATCACTGTAACCCTCTAATACAGTGGGAAATCCACTATATAGGATACCAAAATTCACGGTACCTCTCAAATATTTCATTAGTCTGACTAATGTAAACCAATGCTCACGGTTGGGATTATGAGTATATCTACTCAGTCGACATACAGCATAAGCTATATCAGGTCTAGTGAAATTCATCAGATGCATCAGACTCCCAATAATCTGAGCATATTTAGACTGAGCAATTGGGTCACCATTATTTTTCTTTAATTGAGTGTTAGCATCATAAGGAGTACTCACAGGTGTCACATCATAATTTTCAAACTTCCTAAGAAGTCTCTCTGTATAATGTTCTTGTGACAACATTATACCATCACCTTTCCTTATGATTTTAACACCCAATATTATTTTGGCTTCACCCAAATCTTTTATATCAAAATTAGAAGACAAAAAATATTTAGTACTATTTACAATATCTAGACTAGTACCAAATATAAGCATGTCATCCACATATAAACTGATTATCACATATTGATCATTTATAATTTTGACATATACACATTTATCCACTTCTACAGACGAAAATCCATCTTTCATCAATACTTGATCAAATTTCTCATGCCACTGTTTAGGAGCTTGTTTTAGGCCATAAAGAGATTTAATTAGTTTACAAACCTTATTTTCTTGTCCAGTACAATACATCCCTCAGGTTGAAACATATAAATTTCTTCTTCTAAATCACCATTTAAAAAGGCTGTTTTGACATCCATTTGATGAATAACAAGTTTATGGATAGAAGCTAAAGCAAATAAGACTCGAATAGACGCAATTCTAGTTACTGGTGCAAATGTATCAAAATAATCAATATTTTGTTTTTGAGAAAATCCTTTTGCTACTAAACGAGCTTTGTACTTTTCTATAGAGCCATCAGAGTTATATTTTCTTTTAAAAATCCATTTGCAACCAATAGGTTTTGCACCAGGAGGTAAGTCTACCAAAATCCAAGTTTTATTTGTCAAGATAGAATCAATTTCAGATTTAATTGCTTCTTTCCAAAATTTACACTCAGGAGAAGAAATAGCATCGGAGTATGTTAAAGGATCATTATCAACAAGAAAGGTTTGGAAATCATTTCCAAATGAAAATTCTTTTCTTGGCCTTTTGCTCCTTCTTAATTCCTCAATTGGAATAATTTCCTTATTTATTTCAACAGGTGCATGAGAAATTTTACTAGACAGTGGAAAAATATGTTCAAAAAATTCAGCATTCTTTGTCTCAATAATTGTATTACAATCAAGTATATCACTTCTTAACACAAGAAATCTATATGCAACACTATGTTCAGCATATCCAATAAACATACAATCAGAAGTTTTAGAACCTATTTTCCTTTTCTTAGGTTCAGGCAACAAGACTTTAGCAAGACACCCCCAAACTTTTAAATATTTCAAATTTGGTTTATAATTTTTCCATAACTCATAAGGTGTTTTGCCAGTCTTTTTATGTGGGATTCTATTTTGTAAGTGACATGCAGATAATATAGCTTCTCCCCATAAATTATCTGGAGCATGAGAACTAATTAACATAGAGTTCATCATTTCTTTTAACGTTCTATTTTTTCTTTCAGCTACTCCATTAGATTCTGGTGAATAAGGTGGAGTTATTTCATGTATTATACCTTCCTGTTCACAAAGGTTATCTAAAGTTAAGTATTCTCCACCCCTATCTGATCTAATTCTTTTTATCCTTTTATTAAGTTGATTTTCTACTTCAGACTTATAGGATAAAAAGGCATTATAAGTATCATCTTTATTTCTAAGTAAATAAACTTTGGTATATCTAGAATAGTCATCTATAAAGGTGACATAATACCTTTTCCCACCTCTAGTCATTGTTTGTTTTAAATCACCTAAATCAGTATGAATTAAATTTAATAATTCAGTTTCTCTATGGACAGTTATACAACTTTTTTTTTGTTATTTTAGCTTCTGCACATATTTCACATTTGTCCATATTATCATTAATACCAGAAATTAGGCCACATGATTGCATTTTCTTTATATAACCAATATTAACATGTCCTAATCTAGCATGCCATAAAGAAATGGAATCAACAATATAAGCAGAAGAAGATGCATTTTCATTGATCACATTGGAAATATTAAGTACAAAAAGTCCCTGATTACAATAGCCCTTACCCACAAATACATTATTTTTGGTCATTATAATCTTTCCAGATTCAAATGACACTTTCACTCCAACTTTTCCTAGCAATGCTACGGAAACCAGATTTGCCCGAATGTTGGGCACATGCAGCACATCATTGAGGGCCAAAGTTTTTCCTGAAGTGAGTTTTAAGAATACTTTGCCCTTACCCAGAACATTAGCCGTTCGTGAGTCACCAAGGTAGACCACTTCTTCATCATCCCCTATAGGAGTATAGGAGGAAAATGCTTCTCGATTCGCACATATGTGCCGAGTAGCCCCAGAGTCTACCACCCACTCTTTGACATTGGCTGCAATGTTCACTTGAGAGATGACAGCAGCAATTATATCATCTCCTTCGGTTAAGTGCACCTTAGGAGGATTACCATTTGCTCTGTCACCTTTATTAAGTCTGCATTGGACTGCATAATGTCCTGGTTTTCCACAATAAAAGCAATTGCCTTTCTTTTTCTTAAAGTTGGGATTGTTAGGCTTGAAATTAAAATTTTTGGGCTTGTAATTCTGGGATTTATTGGCGTACCTTTTATTATTGCTTTACACCAGATTGGCTTTGAAAGCCATCTCCTTTGCCTTGGTAGCTCCTAACTCCCTTTTGTTTGAATCCTCAATGAGGATGTGCTTCGCGAGCTCATCCATGGTATAATTTTTTTCCTTGTGTTTCAAGTTATTTTTATAGTCGGCCCATGACTCAGGTAGCTTTTCAATCAGCATGCCTGCAGCGAATTTCTCAGGAAGATTGATGTCTTCATTTTTCAAGTCCTCTAGCAGCATTTGATATTCGGTGATTTGAATTTTCATCTCCTTGTCATCAGTCATTTGCCATTGGTTGTATTTTCCTACGACGAATTTTTGTTTGGTTGCATCTTCGGCAGTAAACTTTGTTACCAAGGCTTCCCAAATTGCCTTGGCTTCTTTGCTGCTACAGTAGACGTCAAATAATTCATTAGAGAGTGTTTGAAGGATAGTGTGTCGACATACCTTATTGGCATATTGCCATGCTTCTTGAGTCTTGGCATCCGTAGTTGCAGAAGGTTGAGATTCAGTGAGCGCATAAGCTACTCCATGGATGTCAAGTAGAGAGTGCACACGTTCTTACCATCTTTTAAAATTTTCATTGGCGAAAATTTCAATTTTGGATACATCCGGAAAGGGCTTGGCGAATGGTAGTGCCACTGCAACAGTTGCTGATGAAGGCTGTGGGGTGCTAACATTGTCAGATGCCATAGTTTCTTAGATTGTTGGAAAAGCGGCCCGAACAATGCTAACACTTGAATACTTGAGTCGTGCTTGAAAGCACTGTCCTAAGAAACTATTTCAGAGTATCGAAATGTTTCCCCAGGATTAAACAAGTCTTCCTCTATTTTGTGAGAGGGATGTAGAACCAGCAAAATTTGTTCCAAAACCAGCAGATAAAATAAAAAGAAAAAATAGAGGAGAAGAAAGAGAGAGTTCACGAACAGGAAAGCAAATAGAGGAGAAGGAATAGGGAGTTCACGAAGTGTGGTCTTCGTTGATCAGCGTACCAATGAACCTGACAAATGGTTCTATTTATAGGCTACAGGATACAGAACAGAGTGATAGAGGATAGGATTTTGAGAGCTGATTTTCCGTGAGAATAAGCATGCATCCCGTACCAGATTTAGCATTTGAAGTGGTCAGAGGTCTATCCTCTATTGTGAAAGCCGAAATGTTTGAAATAGTCAAAGCAAGCACGTGAACAATTCTTTTGGCTAAAACATATCAACTAGCCCTCTGACTTTGCCTTTTAGACCTTATCAAAATTTTGTCTTTGAAAAAATCTCCCTAAGAATAGGAACAGACGTTTGGAAAGCTTTATCAGATAAACTCTTATCATAACAAACATAATAAAATCTTTTGAAATATCTATCATTCACAACAGCGAGAGTGTACTTTATCACACTCGTCCTCCCCTTTTTGAATGATCTTGTACTTGCTTGAACTTGATTGACCTGTACTTGTAGTTGTGCTTGTGCTCGACTTGTAAGTGTTGAGCGGCAGCATATACCGCATTCAATCCGAGTGGGAGGTGCCTCTCATCCCGTCTCACTACTTTTATCCCGATTAAGTCGATTGGAGAGTTATCTTATCGACCCTAGTGCTAAGTGGTAGAATGTACCACACTCAATTCAAGTGGGAGGTGCCTCTCATCCCGTCTCAATACCTTTATCCTGATTAAGTCGATTGGAGTGTTATCTCGACGACCCTAGTGCAGAGCGGCAGTATGTACCACACTCAATCCTAGTGGGAGGTGCCTCTCATCCTGTCTCGATACTTTTATTCTGATTAAGTCGATTGGAGTGTTATCTCATCGACCATACTTGTTCTTGTTTGGGTATACTCGAATATTACCACCACTATTTCTATTTTGCGTTCAGGCCCAGTTGGGGATGAAATGGTGGATGGGGATTCGTGTCAAGTGAATTCTACGGATTTGTTATTTGCGTGATTGACGGAGTGTCAACAAAAGAAATGACATCCAAGATTGTGAAATGGCAAGCTTGTGGATTAACTCCTGAGAGCTCCTGTATCCTCTTAATGAATGTGTTTTAGTCCTTCTGTGGCTTTACGTGAATCCATTGTTGCTATTCTATATATGTGCTACTTGAGTTGAATTATAGTACTTGTTCTACTTGCTTGCTTGATATTTTGGCCTCACTGAGCATCCGCTCATCCCTTTAAGTTTTTATTCCTTAACAAGAATTTGAAGTGAAGAATTGGAGGCGCTAGACTAGCTAACTTTTTTCTAGAGTTAGTGTGATTCCCTGAGCGACTTTTGGACATTTGGAAGTGTAGATTTATTTGTATTTGAAATATTATGGTTGTAATAGTTAACGCTATTGTCTAAGGATTGTGGCTGCTGTTATTCAAGTATTTTCTTGGTTTTAAGAAATTGTTTGGCTTGAAATTGTGATTTGGTTCGAGTGAGTGTATGAGTCCTAACGAGAGTTGGGCAGGCGGTCCACCAAACCTTTGGTTTCTCCCTAAGGGGAGGTGGGGTCGTCACATTAACACTTTTAAGTTCGCAACTTGATTTAAAAGACGAGGAAAACATATTTATAGTGGTTGCTACTTTCGCCTTTTAAAGGGTACGAGTTTTGGCAGCTTATGTACTCCTACTAAGGGAAACTTGAGTACTCTAAATAATTCAAGTTCAATTCATCCCCGAATCACCGCTCAAGTTTCAAGTTCACTCACTTATCCCTTGAATGAAAATTTGGGCAACATACCCTTTGTATTTGTCCAATTTTTTCATCCATTTAAGGCTTCATTTTTTCCTCAAATCAACCCAATTCAAACACCACCAATAAACATATCAAGATAGCTCTTTATCTAGGCTAAAAACATCCAAATATAACTCATTTCTAGCAAATATTCAACCACTACCAAATCTGAAATTTTCTCATCAAAGCTGGAAATTCATCTTTTAATGCTAAAAAGTCACAATCATGTCATTAATCACATCACAAATTTCATATCCAATCTCAATACCAACATTTGCTAGTTAAACAACATAATTAAAGCTGAAAAATATAAAACTTTAGCTGAAATTTTCACTAAACAACCCAAAACTAGAAAATCATCCATAATATTCCAAAATTCAAAGCTTCTATAGCATATTTAGCAAGATTAAGAAAGATAAAAGGAAGTTTTAGACTTATACTTTACAAAACCTTCTTGAAAGTGAGGAACCAAGCTATTTCTTCCAAAACTTTCACCACACCAAACTTCCTAACACCCTTGATGCAAGTTTAATCGGTTTAGTTTTTAAAATTCAACTTAAACAAGGCAAATCAAGGTTATAGTTGGAGGTTTCTTCTCTCTTGTTTTTCTCTCCCAAAATTTTGGCCACCATGAAGAAAAATGAGAGGAAATGAACCAAAATGAAAGATAAGAAGAAAGGACTTAACTTGGTCAAACATTTCCTTGATTGCCGACACTTGGCAACTCAAGATTCTTTCTTTTTTTTTCTTTTCTCACCTTTCTTTAGTAAAACATGGTGGCTGACTTAAAGGTAATTTAGGAAAAATTAAATGAAATAAAAATAAGGAGATTAGGGTTAGAAAGTATTGGTCAAGTGGAGTATTCGATTGGTAGCAAACGGCGCACGTCGGTTCAAGCCTATTTTCCTTAACTCTCGCGTACTTGTGTTTTAACTTATGATTCACTGACTTATTATTAGCACTTCTAATCACACACTTCCTCTTACTTAATATTCGCTCTTATCCATCAAATTTAGTGCACACACCCCACCAAGTGATCACGCTATCAAAATGCGCAAAAATCCTAATTTACTCTAACTATAAAAGTAAAAATAAAACTCTCGATTCTATTATATATTACATCTAATGAGGGAGTAAATTAGTAGAAAAAGAATTATAAAATAATTTATTCAAAATAAGAGCGAATTATAAAAAAATGTAAGCAAATTTTCAAGTCGTCACACTTTCTCCCCCTTAAGAGAATTTCGACCCCGAAAATTCATACATTTATTCATAAATAGCTCAGGGTATTCTTCTTGCATGTCTTCTCTAACTCCCAGATCTCATCATTAGTCAAAATTTTAGTCAGACAATGGAAAACATGAATCGTACCTTCTACCACTTTAGACGGATTAGGCACTTGCTGGTGATTTAAGGTATACACTCTGGCAGGCACTCTGGATCTATTCCCTCCTATATTCAGTTGTTTAGGATTTAACCTGAGGGGACAGGTTGCAATCTGGTTCTCAGCACTATCACACCATAAATATTTTCGTGCCTTCCGCCAACAATTATTCTCAGTATGATTGGTCTTTCCACAATATCCACAAGATAAGTGAGGGATTGAGGTTTGATCTCCTTGTGAGACACCTCTTAGTTGTCCTCCTCCACCTAGGGCTCCTTTTGGAGTAACTCTCTTGGATGTCCCTGAAATTCTCACACCACCAGCTCCTCAACCCACCTTAGAGGGTGACAAACTTAGATCACCTTGTTCTTGCCCTTGGTCTCCACTAAAAGCACCTTTCTTTCTTACATGAAAAGCATTCACTTGCAATTTCTATCCTCTGGCTTTTTCAAGAATTTCCGTGAAAGTATTAATTTGTGCCGCCGCTAAAGCCTCTTGTATCTCTATGTTCAACCCTTGCACAAACCTCCTCACCCTCCTTTGTTCCGTAGCTATCAATTCAGGAGCAAATTTTGATAACTTGGTGAACTGAGTCTCATACTCAGATCAAGGACGGATTTAAGGTGGAGACACTGGGGGCCCTTAAATTCCTATAATACTTATACAATTTTGACATAATTTTAAGTGTGCCCCCAGAGTTTTTTGTAGAAAAGATGTGAAAGAATGGGTCACAAAATTTAGTTTAGTTACTTATATTGAAAAAAATATACTTCATGAAATTCAAAATGAGAAAGTTATAAACCGTTATCAAAATATGAAAACTTATCGTGAGCAATTGCAAATAGTTTAGTTTGTTTTTGAAATAAAATTATTATTACATTAATAATTTTGAGTTTATCTTTTTATGTTTTTCATGGAATATACGTATCATTTGTATTTGTTGGTTAATTTATTTTTTCGCTTAAAAAATTAGAAAAAGAATAGATAAAAAATTTTAGTGTTATTTTGCCCCCACTAAGATTTTTTTCTGACTCCGCCACTGACTCAGATACACTTAAGCCTCCTTAACATAGCCTAATTAAATCATTCTCCCTTTTCTCCTGCACTATTGGTGAAAGATATTTCTCATTAAATTCTCGCACAAAGTTCAACCAGGTCCATGCTATCCTTTCTCTCTCCCACTTAGCCCTAATTACATTCCACCAGGCTCTGGCTGGTCCATCAAATTGAAATATCGCAAAATTCACCTGCCTTTCCTCCATATAATTCAAGGCGGTGAAAATGTTGATCATTGCTTCCAACCATTTCTCGGCTACTTTAGGATCTGACCCTCCAAGAAACTTAGGAGGAGAAAACTTTTGAAACCGTTCTAGGGCCCTATCTTCCCCTATTTCAGGGTCCCTAGGCTGATTGACAGGGGCTTGACCCTGCTGCTCTACCAATCGAGCTAAAATATTAGTCATTTGCAGGATGGCCGTTGCTACTTGATCCCCTCCTTCAACCCTAGATTCAGGTTGTTGCTCAGCCGTTGCACCTCTCTCTTCTCTCGATTCTTGTACTGGTTCTTGTACCTGTCTAGCCATACGTCCACGGCTAGAACCATGTCCTCAACGAGTCCCACGTCCCTGACTTCGCCTACCTTCCATACCTCTTTTGAAAAATAGACTATATAGGTATAAGCAAAATAAAGTAGCTATAAACCTCGATAAAAGCATTTCCAAATCATAAAGTGAAAATAATATGACACATTTAAAATAACATACTTTCTTTATATACATATCATAGCAATTCATATATCAAGTCATGAAATATTGTACATATCAACCTAATAAAGTCAAGAATTTATAACACCCAAAGGACATAGAACAAAAGCAAGCGCTATGTACATCAGCCTTAACACATCAGTATCAAAAACAAAAGATGACGTGACATCCCAACTATGTCCCTAACTATCTCACGCAAACCCCAAAACCCTAGATCCTTAACTTGGTTTGTCACTGATCCAGCCGACTCCACCACTTCTTCAGGTGCGGCTGGCTCCTGAATCACTAGGAGCTACGTTCCCTTGACCTTCCTCGGCCAAATTCACCTGTACCACTTTCCCCACAAGGGCCCCACATTCGATCAAAATATTATCTGTTCGGTCCCTAACTTTCCTTACTATCCGAACAAGGCGACCATTAGCCTCTTGAGTTTGCTCTCTAAAGGCATTGGTTCGTTCCTGCTCCTCAAGAATAGAAGCCTCAAACTCTGCAATCCTAGCCCCTTGCTCGCCCAACATTGCCCTCAGGCGCTCGATCTCAATTTGAGCCTTATGATTAGCACTGGCCAACATTTCCCTCTCGTCCTCTATGGCAAGGACCACCCTATCAAGATATGAGTAGGTCCGCCAGCAATCACAGTGGCTGACCCTACGTTCCGGGGCCCACTGAAGTACCGGCCCTCCTGGATATTCCTGATAGCTAAGCACTCGACAAGATTGCTTGGCATTTCCGTTCTCACCATTTCCTTCCATTGCCTACATTACAAGCAGCGTCAAGAGAATAAGCAATTTAAACAAGGAAAATTAAACTAACCACCTATTCTCTAGGGTTTCACACTTAGACGTTCGTACGTAAGCTATAGCAAGTACAAGTCACTCAATCCGCCCAGACCAATTCAAACCTAGATTCTAATACCACTTGTAACGACCCCACTTCCCCCTAGGACGTATCCTAAGATTTAGCGGACCGCCTGCCCAACTCTCGCCAGGACTCACTCACGTCAAGAAAATAAGTTGCAACTTCAAAAGTAAAGGAGACTACAGTTCCTAAGCTTAGAAAGTACATTTATATACATTGCTATCTCAACCATTCATACATATCCAAATATAACAAGAGATTCAAGTTCTAGTTGTACTTCTAACCCTAATCGAACACTAGCACTAGTAGAATTATAAAAGGTAGAAGTCTAGACAAAACTAGCCTTTCCAGCTTCACGCCTATGCTCATACCCCCTGTAAGAAAAACAAAAGATTCTAATAGAGTGAGCCAAAGCTCAGTGTGATACGAATCTCGTTGGTGAAGAAGATTCGCGACCCAAGATCGCTTGTTGGATTTGACTTTGAACGCAAGAAATGGTGGCAGCGGAAACCCTACGACCCCTCTAATCCCCGTGACTATGAACCTGTTGATACTATCTCAACCCGTAATCAAACGAATTAGCGAACCTCAGGCAAGTGTAGAAGGCGCCACAATTCAAGTGCGATTCTTGAATTGATAAGCCAAACAAAAACACTAGAGTATAACTCTAAATTGTTCAAGGGATGCTCGAAAGCTATAGAGAAAATTATCTCCTTCTTTTATGATAAAAGTGTCTACCTTTTATTGATATAATGTGGTGTCTTATATAGGTTACAAGTGAAAACCTAATCTAGTAAGGAAAAGGAACTAAAGGTGCGGCTGATATAGGCCCTAATAAGTGACGGAAACGGAACGGAAGCTACGGGCTCAACCCTCGACGAATAGGGCCTCATGTGGGCTTTCCTTCCTAGGCAGCCCACCTTAACAAATAATGATGAACAAAATAGTAATCCTACCCTTGGCGATTCTATGTGCAACATGCACTTAGCCAATTATTCAAGCTAATCAACTAATGTGGAAATAAATGACTATGATGCTAAAACGGAAACTAGGGTTTGGCAAAGCCCTAACCCTCAGGTGTAGCTTCAATGCTCAATACCGGGCTGCGATCACCTTCACTTGAGTGTATGAATCCTTCAAAGGACTTGTGTATGGCTTGAATAAGTACATTGAGTTGCTCACGAAATTTCTTTGCGCGAGCCCTAGTAATGGATCCGCTTGGAGCTTGCATTCGATCCTCAGCCCCTCGATCACTCGAGCCATGGTAGGCGTGCCCACGTACTATGATGCTATCACAGTGAGGTTCCAAAATTTCATGCAGACCCCAGTAGCAAGTTGATCATTATTTAAAACTTGAAATCTTAAAATGAGCGAGTGTAAAGTTCATAAAAAGAAACAATAGCACTACAAGTAACAATCATTTCAAAGTATAAGAATACAGATGGCTCTCAAGAGCCAAATTCCCATTGCATTACTTGATCTGAACCCGTTGACGCTCTATCAACGTTTGAAAAAACAAAATCATAACTGTAGATCTCTATTTTACACCAATTTTCATCCACCAATCAACCCCCTACTGGGCCCGAACTTCAAAATAAGAGTGATGGTAATACTCAAGTATACCGAATCCAGTGGATCATATCCAAAGGATTATATAATAAACAATAAACAGTACCTATGGTTCGCCGGTCTCCTCGACCAAGCCCTTACTGGCTCGATTCGACTGACTAACCAATAGGGTGAGGATAAAAGTAGTGAGACAGGATGAGAGACACCTCCCACTCGAATTGAGTGTGGTACATGCTACCGCTCAGCACTTACAAGTCAAGCACAAGCACCAATACAAGTACAGGTCAATCAAGCTCAAGCAAGTATGAGATCATTCAAGAAGGGGAGGGCGAGTACAATAAAGTCCACCCTCGCCTCATCCAAACAAGTCAAGTATTATTCAATCGCATTAACAAATCATTTTATTCAAGAATCAAGTTCAATTATGCATTGGAAAACACTCACCAACAATTTATTTCTTTTCAAAACCACGTCCAAGGTCAACTCCGTGGTTGGAGTCCAAGTCTGCGATAAAATATCATTGAACAATTTGAAAGCAATTAGGGTTCAAAATATAAGAGTTTCGCTTAACGAAAAGCAAATAATTGAAACTCGTTGAAGTAGTATTCATTTCACTTATCAAACTCTAGAAAATTCATGCTCTCTCGTTTTGTTTCGATAAAGAAGCGATTAACACTTTTAAGTTCGCAACTTGGTTTAAAAGACGAGGAAAACGTATTTATAGTGGTTGCTACTTTCGCCTTTTAAAGGGTACGAGTTTTGGCAGCTTATGTACTCCTACTAAGGGAAACTTGAGTACTCTAAATAATTCAAGTTCAATTCATCCCCGAATCACCGCTCAAGTTTCAAGTTCACTCACTTATCCCTTGAATGAAAATTTGGGCTGCATACCCTTTGTATTTGTCCAATTTTTCCAGCCATTTAAGGCTTCATTTTTTCCTCAAATCAACCCAATTCAAACACCACCAATAAACATATCAAGATAGCTTTTTATCTAGGCTAAAAACATCCAAATATAACTCATTTCTAGCAAATATTCAACCACTACCAAATCTGAAATTTTCTCATTAAAGCTGGAAATTCATCTTTTAATGCTAAAAAGTCACAATCATGCCATTAATCACTTCACAAATTCCATATTCAAGTTCAATACCAATATTTGCTTGTTAAACAATATAATCAAAGCTGAAAAATATAAAACCCATGCTGAAATTTTCACTAAACAATCCAAAACTAGAAAATCATTCATAATATTCCAAGATTCAAAGCTTCTATAGCATATTTAGCAAGATTAAGAAAGATAAAAGGAAGTTTTAGACTTATACCTTACAAAACCTTCTTGAAAGTGAGGAACCAAGCTATTTCTTCCAAAACTTTCACCACACCAAACTTCCTAACACCCTTGATGCAAGTTTAATCGGTTTAGTTTTTGAGATTCAATTCAAACAAGGCAAATCAAAGTTATAGTTGGAGGTTTCTTCTCTCATGTTTTTCTCTCCCAAAATTTCGGCCACCATGAAGAAAAATGAGAGAAAATGAGCCAAAATGAAAGATAAGAAGAAAGGACATAACTTGGTCAAACATTTCCTTGATTGCCGACACTTGACAACTCAAGATTCTTTCTTTTTTTTTTCTTTTCTCACCTTTCTTTAGTCAAAAATGGTAGCTGACTTAAGGGTAATTTAGGGAAAATTAAATGAAATAAAAACAAGGAGATTAGGGTTAGAAAGTATTGGTCAAGTGGAGTATTCGATCGGTAGCAAACGGCGAACGTCGGTTCAAGCCTATTTTCCTTAACTCTCGCGTACTTGTGTTTTAACTTATGATTCACTAACTTATTATTAGGACTTCTAATCACACACTTCCTCTTACTTAATACTCGCTCTTATCCACCAAATTTAGTACACACACCTCACCAAGTGATTACGCTATCAAAATGCGCAAAAACCCTAATTTGCTCTAACTATAAAAGTAAAAATAAAACTCTCGATTTTATTATATATTACAACTAATGATGGAGTAAATTAGTAGTAAAAAAATTATAAAATAATTTATTCAAAATAAGAGAGAATTATAAGAAAATGTAAGCAAATTTTCAAGTCGTCACAACTGGGCCTGTAGATGTTTGGATTTCTTAACCATTTCTCTACTGCACATGGAGGAAGGGAGGGAGGAAGAGACAAGGATGAATATGGCAAAACCTTAGGGTTTGGATAAGGGAACAAAAGTGATTTGGGCAACTACAAGTCTACAACCACAAAGACCACAAATATTTTGAAATTAGTCATGTAATTCCCAGGCAATTTGTAAGCTCATATCTTTGCCAATCACAGCCGCCATATCAGTAGGGTAATCGTACCGTTTCACAAAGTGCAATCTTTCTCAAGATGCATTTGGTAAAACTTAGATATGAAATTTAAAGACTGAAATTTGAAATATGAATACAATAAAATATTGAATTGTTAAATATTGAATATGATATAACTTATCATCTGAATCTAAATAGTAAATACATAATAGTTTGTCTATTTGTTAATTATAGATTAGGCATATTTAATTAGTAAATTTGGAAATTTTCTTTCTTCCTCTAGATTAGGCGTTCTAAAATTGGATTTGAGTTCTTCCTCAAAGGCAATGCTAAATTTGCTGGAGATTTTCATTGGCAGTCATTGGGTTTGAGTAGACTCTTACTGGGGTATTGGATTCTGGCTGTCACCAGAATATGGACTCAAAATAACTTATTGAGGCTTTAAGAAGTTAGTCGGGGAATAGGCAAAAAAGAAAGCCCCATTTTAATGGGTGGTTTTTCCTTAGAATAAAATGAAATGACGAGCGTACCTTTAAATTAAAATCAAAAAATTAACCTTCCCCAGCTAACTTTAACAAGAAAAAAACAAAAATTTAGTCTTCACCATCTAAATTTGATAAGAGAACAGACATTACACGTAAAACTCAACTACAAGATTTTAAATTATAAATTTGACAACATATATATATTATCATCATTATCATTGAATACATGATATATGTATAAAAATTAAATTTTAAATTTAAATTTTACATAATTATTATTTATTTAATGATAGTAATATATACACTTTCAATAAACCGGTTAAACTTTTAACATTTTTGGAAAAGTGAAATTCAATCCGGAAAGTATCTTAAAAAACGGACGCTCACTGAAATATGTGTTAGTATCAGCAATGTATTAATTCAATGTACCAGTGGGTGCCTAATTCTCTTACCTTTCACTTTCGGTTTTCATATGGTAACTTTCTTTCCTCCAATCACGTAAAAGAGAAAAAAGAAGAAAGTTTTTTCACTATGCAAACTATAAATGCGAGTCTTTGACCTTTACATTTTTCATACACCGATTTTCTGCAGGTTTTCCAACTCGTCTTTCTTGGTTCTAAACAATGTCTTCCGCCGGGGTTACGGTCGCCGACGGCGGCCCTCAGCTCTACTTCTGCCACCAGTGCAACCGCACCGTCACCATCATTCCTTCCCCTACTTCCGATCTGATCTGCCCCACTTGCCACTCTGGCTTCGTCGAAGAATTTGAAAACCCTAATAATGCTTACCCTAATCCTGCCTATTCTCCCGACCCGTTTTTCTCCTCCGATCCGGTGGGGTCATTCTTGCAAGACCTCTTCGTCGGCCCGCAGCGAAACCCCGGTAGTTTGTTTACCGGGTCTCGGGTTTCGGGTCGAAGATCTCAATACGGGGCAGAAGATTTTGACCCTTTTGCTTACATTGTTAATCACGTCTTGGCTCGTCGGAATGCCGGCGAACAATTCCATTTCATGTTTGGCGACGACCATGCTGGCATAGAAGGGTTTCAATTCCCGGGGAGTATTGGAGATTACTTTTTGGGGCCAGGGTTTGAGCAATTGATTCAGCAGTTGGCCGAGAACGACCCCAACCGATATGGGACGCCGCCAGCCTCGAAAACTGCGGTGGAGGGATTGCCGGATGTTAAGGTGGATGAGGGTATGATGAAATCGGAGCTGGCGCAATGCGCTGTTTGTAAAGATGATTTTGAGCTGGGTGTATTGGTCAAGCAGATGCCTTGTAAGCATGTTTACCACAAGGATTGCATACTTCCGTGGTTGGAATTGCATAATTCGTGCCCAGTTTGTCGGTATGAGTTGCCTACTGATGATCCAGACTATGAGAGCCGAGAGAGGAGTGGGTCAGGAGATTCGAACGCTTCTTCTTCAGGGTCTGGAAGTTCTGGTGGGAATTCGCAGGGGCAAAGGAGGGTAGAGAGAGTGCTTACACTTCCTTGGTCGTTGCTGCTTGGAGCTTTTGGGTCAACAGGCCATACTGGGGGATCAGATTCTAGCAGGCAGCCTCAGAACAGGGACTCCAATTAAATATGTTATAGGTATACTTATACCAAATTTATTTTCTTTTCGTTTAGGCATACGTTTGTGTATGTTGATGTACAAAGTTGTTCTGCATGTTGATGTAGATTAATTAACATATTTATTATCATTGCTGATGTTTCTTGATCTGTGTATGTTTGTAATAGCTTAGGATTTTCCTTGCTACGTGATATTTGATATATTTGTTTTGGTGATCTCAAGATTCTGTGTTGATGGAAGAATGGGTTTGCTTCTATAATAAAGCTTGTATCTAGCTTATTTAATGGAAGTGGCTATGGATTTTTGAGGGCTCAATGGGATGACCTTATCTTAGTTGTTTGCTTATCATTATTGCTGATTCAAATTCTATGGTTCTAAAGTATTTGGGAGGGGTTTTGAGTAGACTCTTATTGGGGTACTGGACCGTAGCTGTCACCAGAATATGGACTCAAAGTAAAGAGATCTACTAATTGTGTTCCTAAGTTATCTATTCATCCCAGTTCTTTTGATAGTTAGTGTCCTATTCTTTTGGATTTCCATATTGTATTGCTGATAAAATATTTGATTTGTACTCGTGAAGAATTTCTTTTCTCTCTCTGAAATTAGTTTATTTCATGGTTCTGCAACTAGCTTGTGTCAAAAGTGATTATAATTTCTGCACATTAGGGTGTCAATAGGTTGAACATTGTTGACTTTCATCTGTTTGAATTGATTTGTTCTATTTGTGCCTTGCACATACATTCTCCATTTTAGGTATTTTTGTTCTTTTAACTTTATTGACAACAATCTATAGGGAATGTGTGCTCTCGTATTTTGTTTGTCTGATACAAGAAGTCTTTTTTCCCCCCCTATCTTTATGGTTGACCATCTATGCCTAGTGATTAAAGTTTGAGATTTCTTTTAGACACATCATCCGAAAGGAAATAGAAAAATATAGGTCATTGTTGTTCTGGCGTTCGAAAACTTAAACTACTAGTACTGGAATATTTGTGAATTTAAAGTGTCAATCAACTTAGACAAGTCAGGGTAATAAGATTTGGAAGTCTTTTACATGGAATTCATGCTTCTGCACTGTGGCCCCACAATCTGCCTAAGAGGTTCTTGTAACTTCTGCACTGTTGGTGCTTTGGTCCAAAATCAAACAACTTCTTGTAGCCGCTTTTGAAGAACAATTGTCACGGCTTGTGCTTTGAACTGATCCAATAGCCTTTTGTCCTTTGAGGCTATAGTAGTCTTGCACACAACCTAGGCTGTGAGAAAAAGGTCTTTGGCCCTGTGGACCTTCAAGTAATGCTTCCGTATTCTTCAATTGTTGCTTGTTCATAGTTTATGGATAACAGCTTAGTGTTTGAGAAGATTCTTGATAGTGAATGAATTGGTAGTCTTATCTTACCCAAGATGTGGTTGTGGAGAGGAACAGGAGGGCTTGGGAAAGTTTTAGCAAGTCCACAAGGTTTGAGATGATGTAGAGAAGGAAGGTAGTAATTAGATGAGTGTGAAGTCTTAATTTTGTGGATATGTCTTAAACATGTAATCTAGATGAGTATGCAATTTTCCGTCGATGAGGCATCTTGTGTAATCTGGAACAGCAAGAAACCTTTAATAGCTAAATAATTTTCATGAAGTCTATAGACATTTTCTTCAGACGGGAATAATGAGGCTATAGAATACAGGTCCCTTTTGCATCTGAAACATGCTGATGATGTCCTATTTGTTGGCCTTTCATAACTGGATGCTGCCAAGGAACTCAAATTGTTTGTTTAAGGTGCTATTGAGCATACTGATTGCTTTTTATTTTTTTCACTGCCCTGTTGTTGAAACGATATTGGTACATTTGTTCTTTTTGTTTTTCTCTTTGGTAAAATGGTATTGTTGCTCTCCTCTACTGGTTGTGGAAGATTCCTGTGCTCCCAAGTCCTTTCTGGAGCTGTTCTTTTTACCTGGGAGGAAGATTGTGTCAGTGTATGAGGTTTCATAAATCTTTCAAATTTGTGGATTTGTTGGCAAGAATGATAGAAGATCTTTTTGGGGTGTCGATTCTGCCTGGATTTAGTGAAGTTTCACCTTTTCTCTAAAATGATTTGCTTGAACCTAATTAAAATTTTTTTTCCTGAAATCACATTCTCTAATTTGCAAGCTTCACGTTGGGTGCACTGGGGACCTTAGCAAGCACCTCTGTTTTTTTTTTTAATTTAAATTATTAACTTTAGTCTGTTGCTTTGATAAGATTAACCACCTGATTGTTTAGTTGACGTTTTTATGTTATCCACACTGCATGCCTTGTCAAATCGAGTAGCGCATATGTATGTGGTGGGTTAAAGCTCATTCCATCTAGGGGTGTGTCAAACATTAGATCCAGAAGAGGACTTTCATTTGGTATGCAGAACTATGTTTTCGCAGTTTCACTTTTTAGGCTTAAGAAGTTGTTTGTTCTTATTCATGTGCGAGTTTGATGTCGAATATTTTGTGCTTTTCTGAATGATTTGCTCACACCCAATCTCCCCCCTTCCCTCCCTGTGCCGGGGGGGCCTTCTTGGCTATGAATGATTTAACTCTTGGTACTTTGTATAGGATTTACCCTGTTGGCTCAATGGTTTGCTGCTGGTTCCATGTCAGACGCTATAATGGTTGGGATGGCTGAGTTTACTTCTATAGTTTTGACGGACCACAGGAGGACACACAATCACAAATCGTGATGGTTATCAGACCTTTTTTTTCCCCTTGTCTGTCATTTTCTTTATCTTCCCTTGGTCTTTGCATGACCAAATCTTACAACTTTGTACAGTAATATCTATAGGTTTGGTTCGTACCTAATTACAATGATTTTGGTATTAATATCGTATGATTAAGGGTGAGCCCCCAAGATTTAAATGCGAGTCACTAAGCGGAAAAGTAGTGATCATAAAAAATAACTTATTAAGAACCCAACTAGAATGAGATTGATGTTCAGGAGCTCAATGACAGGAGCTTGCACGTTTCAAACTAGCAAGACGTGTCTTACTGTCTTTTGGCAAGGACACGCCTGGAAATTCAAGAATCACTTTTGTCTTGGAGGAAACTAATTTTAAGTTGCTCCTTTTTTATTGCAGAGTAGTTTAAGTTGCCGAAGTATTAAGCCAAGGTAATAGCTGGATCGGGACTTTTTATTCATTAGCAAGCTGTGATATTTACATTATGAATTTGCGACCAAAAACAATTCTGCAATTTCACAGTGAAGCACTTGTAATGGACGCCCACAGTTCCCCTTGCGTGAAAGAATTTTACATCCCTTTCCGCCAAAGAAATCTACGTGATCAAAAAAAAGAGAAAGGAAAATGTTATTTATACATTCTTTTTTTGTTATTTGTACTTTCACTATCATTTTTATTATATAATTTTTATTTATTAAATTATATGATATAACAGGTAGTAGAAGTACAAATAACAAAATATTGAGTGCAAATAACATTTAAAAAAAAAAAAAACTAGCAATTTACAATTTCAGGCAACTAGTACTTGATTTCAGAGTATCAAGTCATTGGATTGAAATTTGGCCAACGCTAAACCAAAAGACTTGGATTTGGATGGCCAGAGTTTTGATATTACAGGTAAAGTAGGGCATGTGCCTTTTCTCCCATCTTTCCCAAACCAATTGCTCCAAAATTACACATTTTGTATTGCACTACTCTGACGAATGGAACTATTTGATGCAAGCAAAGAGTGAAATGCACGAAATTAATAAAGATAAAGAGTGAACTAGTTCAATTGTCTTTGATGTACATTTTTAAGCAATGATTGTACATCAACTTGCTCCATGTTTACATTTTGGAGCTACGATCGTCCATCAACTCATTCCACGTTTCGTAAATTACAAA
Organism: Coffea eugenioides; assembly: GCF_003713205.1. Classification (NCBI taxonomy): domain Eukaryota; kingdom Viridiplantae; phylum Streptophyta; class Magnoliopsida; order Gentianales; family Rubiaceae; genus Coffea; species Coffea eugenioides. The sequence goes on along the minus strand of NC_040045.1, from coordinate 19,890,820 downwards.
GTGGTGACCAAGTTCCCAGCTGCATCATTTCAGGACCCTTTCAGAATCATTACCTTGAAGCTCTATTATACTCCATGCCTAGTTGCTGCTTCCTGAGGAACACATCTCGAAGGCTCCAACCGAGAGCAAGCAAATGGGCGTGTCAAAGAGTGTTGGGTGGGTTTTGATGGGATTATGGAAAATGTACATAGCACAGTTTACATCGGTTTTTTTATGGCTTCAAATTTTTAAGCTTAGAATAGGCTTTTGCAAGAGCCCGATTGCAGACGTGCGAATGAACCCATCCCAAATAAGCCTGTGGCACTGGCCATCGATTGCCTTGGCCAGATTCTAGAGACATTCGCTGAGATTTTGCCAGAATCTAACTGGCAGGCAGATGATGGTGGGTAATTGGCATCCGGCCATGGTAGGTGGCAATGACAGCCACCAAAGAATGTTGCCACTGGGACGAATCTTCCCCTTGTGCAGTCACAAGACCAAACCCCTTCTCTTAAGAGCGAGCACTTCATGCTTCCCCTTCCCTCGTTCTCCTTGACCGCCAGCAATTTGGACCAGTGGCCATGGCAGCCTACCGAAAGCAAGCCACTCCAGCCAGATAATGTGATGATTACACAATTTTGGTTCCCTAATCTGAATGGGAATCATGAGCCATAGTCCCAAGATAAAGCAGCTACACGATAGAATTCTTTTCGAAGAATACGGCAACCATTTCTGTAGTAAGAAAAACCTCAGAGATGGACTAAAATAAAGTTCCATACTAGGAAACACTTCAGGTTTCCCCCTTTACCAAGAACTGTTGCAATAGCTTCAAGCTAGAGCAGCAAACAAATCAATCTACAAGCACTCGTGAGTTAATTTAGTCAAAACTCAACTCGAACTCGATCGACATCGAACTCGAACCGAGGTCAAATTCGAGCACAGACAAACTCAATTTATTGACTCATGAACCAACTCAATTATATGTATATATTTTATTTTTATTTTAATAGTGATATTACATATACATCCTTAATATTTTATTTCTAATTAAAAAAAATTAGCATTTTGTCCTTTTTAAAAAAATATAAAATAATTATTTTTCATTTTTTAACCATAAATAGGCTCAAATTACTCAAACTCGACTCAAGCTTGATAAAATTCAGCCAAGACTCAATTCAATTAGGTCAAAACTCAACTCGACTCAATTCATTTTTTTCAAAACTAATTAAGTCAAAATTCAATCCTACTTGAACCATATGAAACGTGGGGCTGGCAAATGCCAATTGAACAATGAAAATAGAACGCAAAAGAATGAAATTGGAACGGTAGCAGCGACTTATTTTACAAAGACAAACAGGCAAAGCTTCCTTTGCTCTCAAATACATGGTGTAAATGTTGTTGTAATTAATGCAAGGTGCCATGCCAGAAATTGCAACTTGAAACCAGCTCGGCATAAAGATAGTAGAGGCCCATGCACAATAATTAGGTGTTTAATGATAAAAGAAACTTAATGCACGTTAATACCTTCCCTAGCCCGCTCACCTCTTTCCAGAATATGCAGACGAAGGCCACATATTATTGAAGTTGCTATAACAATTTGACAACGAGGGGAAAAAACTCGGGCAACAAAAAAGGGAGAACAATTTGGCTTTGCCAGGGTTACACCCCTGATCCTCAAAATAATATAAAGCAATGAAAACATTTTCAGAGGGTGATTAAAGAGTAACCATTGTGTAGTATGTTATAGTTAACATCAAACAAGCTACCAAACTAACGCAAAACAGGCCTCAACATTGAAAATATAAGAAAGCACAAAATTCACTTGAAAACTCTAAGAAGTATGACCCTCCTCTGCAGCGGCTTCAAAGGTCTCACCAGCAACAAGTTCTGGCACCTCATCATCATCCTCTTCTTGTGCTGTTGTAGCACCAGCACCAGCAGCACCAGGTGCCTGCTTTTGGAACTGCTCAGCCAGTTTCTTCAAATTCTCCATGTTATCAGGACCTGAAATTTAGTCATCATAATTTAGTCATTTATAGGTTCACTAATTTGCTCCTGTTTACAATACCAATTAATCAAGTTACTGAAATTGAACAACCAAACTCTGTACCTAATTGGTGAATAATTTGGGGAAGCAAGTCTTGCAATTCTGGAAAAAAAAACAAAACAGAAGACGTAAAACATATTAGATGGAACCCAAAAGCCACCATCCATACAAATTGGAGATTAAACACAAGCCCATGTAAATACTTCTATCACTCCAGATGTCCCATATAACGCTATTAACCCAAATATGGAGAGCGGAATTAATCAAGTAACTTGAAGAGATACACAGCCAAATCAATTAACAGAGAGCGAGAGAGAAAGACAGCATACTCTTAGTCTGAGGAGAACCACTAACAACCCATGTGTTTGCAGCAATGGAGGCTTGAACTGAATTGAAAAGAAATCAACATCGGCTTAAAAGAAATTATTTCTAACGATTTGGCATAAAATAAAAACACAAAATACACAATCACTGATGTTACCTTTGGGGTTGATGAATTGGATCACTACATCTTCCTTGAAAATATTAACCTCTTCAATTGCCGGTATGGCATTCACTCCTATCCTCTTCAAGGTACTTTGAAGTCTTTTATCATCTGTAGTTGTGGTCTTGTGAATTGCCTTCTTCTTTCTGTAATAGAGAATGTATGACAACTATCATATCAGTAATTAAAAGTTAACTGAAATCCAAAACTGCCTATATACACAAAAGTTTAACTTCTAATGACCTAGACGAAATTGCTCAGTAATGACCTACAATAGAAACATTCCTCTTTCTGACAATACTTCCTACCATGTCATCTCGCTCTCGCCCTCAAACAACCCAAAAATAGTTTTCAAAGGCAAAGAAGTTGGTCCAACTAAGGCAACAGAATATTGTTAGAATCAACCAAAGAACAAATGATAGACCTTCCACATTTACTGACAAACATCCAACCCTGCTTATGCTTTTATCTTTCCCAGCACATTACCATATTGCTACGCCTCTATCCATTTAAATGCACAATTTTACCTAGTCTGGTAAAGTGTGTACGAAGGCAGACAGAACTTTAACAATGCATCACAAAGAAATAAACCTTCTCATGCTACCCTTCCCACCAGTGCGCACTGCACCAGCCATCTTCATTAGCTTCTCCACATTCATCTATCAAATATTAACAAAAGGTCAGCCACAATTTCTAACCTATTATCTCAGATTTGTATCAAATACAGCAGAACACAATGACCAAATCAGCACACGAGAAGCAATTTCCCAAACAAAATTACCTCATATAACTTAACATTTATTTACAGCTTATCTGCAATAACTAAATTATTCTCATTTTCCAGACAACAAATCATCCGCTAGCAAGTAGTTGAACTAAAAGACAACTTAAAAGTCACCATAAACTCTAGTAATTATAGTTGGATCACTGCACTAAGAGAAAACTTAACAATAAAGAAGGAATTCAAAAACTCAAAAAGACAAAACTCAAAAAAACAACCACTCCTCAGTAATTAACAACAAAATTTTTTTAAAAAAATCTAATACACCAAAATATAAGGAAAGAACCAGAACTCCCAAAGACAACAAAATGAATAAAGAAAGCCCTAAATTTTCTCAAAACCCTAGATTCAAATTATCCAAAAAGCCTAATTTCTACATAAACATGACCAAGAAAAACAAAACCAAAATAAGAAGAACCCATTTCACTTAAACAAGCAAAGAATCGGATCTACCAACAAAGCCAACAAAACAACCAAAAACAACTTACATACAAAAATTAATCAAAAGCAGCAGCCCAGGAGGGAAGGAAAAAAATGGAAAAATGCAAGAAAAAAGTAGATAATCCACAGAAGTACTACACCAAGAAGCATGCGAATAGCTAAGGGCTGAAGAAATTCACCTTAGAAACTGGCGTAGGTGGGAATGAGATAGCGAGTGAAAGAGAGAGAGTCGGGAAGAGCGAGACAAGGAGAAGGTATCGGGGAAAGAAAGCGGGGGAATGGATAACAAGTGAGCGAAAACCCTAGTCAAGGTACGGTAGTTTATTTGAAGGCATTCCGGGTTTGGGTTTGGGTCGGGTCGGATTTTCCATTATTCTACGTCCTTTTTTTAAAAAAAATTAGGGAATTTCGCCAATTTGGTCCCTAAACATTTTCACTTAAATCAATTTCGTCCTTCATGAAATATTTTAACCAATTTAGTCCTTGAACTAGTTTTGGACTTCCAATGTAGGACTTTTACTACATTTCACTCAATTCGCGTGGACCAACAGGGGTATAATTGTCACACTGACTTAATCTGCTGCAATTATTCGCCGAGGAGGAAGAGTCCCTAAACACTTTCCCTTTCACAAATAATATACCTGAACACTTTCCTTCATCAATTTCTTTAGTTCTTCTTGATCACTGCTCTGCATAGCCACAACCACAAAAATAACCAAATAAAATGAAGGTGACCACACAGATTCTCTCAACTTCAAATCCAGCAGCCAAAAAAAAATCTCTTTTAAAAGAAAATTTCTAATTTCACGGTAACAAGATTATACTAATACTCGGTTTTCTAATATTCAAAAGTTTAACTGTTAGTTTCAAACAATAATTTCCACTTCCCAGTAGAGCCTACTATTTTGCTACTAAACTAAAATCTTCTTAAATCAAAAGAAAATAATGGAGAAATCCTTCGGAAGAAATTAAAATGCTGTACTACCTTGAGCGATGAAAATCCTTTGATGGACTCCGGCGAGGCATCGGAATGGGAACTCAAATGTAGATAATGCAAATGATGCCATTTGGTCATGTCGAAGCCTCGAGCGTCTCTGGTAACTAAACCAAGCCTTAAGGCACCTGCGCTTTGCATTTGTCCTGGCCCTCAACCTCACCCTGGCCTGAATTCTGCAAACATAGTTCATGCTTTTCGCTCAATGCTGAGACAATGGTGGGAAGCCTAGCAAGGTCCCATTCAAGAACCTTGCAAATTACCTGCCCATAAGCCGTATGAGCTCTCCTCGTCTTCGTCTTGGCTATTGAAATCGAATGCTGAACAAGAGCAACACAATCCTTAAAACTTCTTTCCAGCTAACTTTTTCCCCAAACCACCGCAAACTAAGCAATTAAATTCCCCATTATAATAATTCTTCTCATAATACTCCCTCAACTCCCTATCCTCTGTAAATACTTTAAAGAAAAACCTATACTCTTCCTCCTCCAGCGTATCATCATCATCATCATCCTCACTATCCTCCTTATCATCATCATCGCCAGACTTAAAAAATTCTTCAGTTATCTGCAAAGCCTTAAATTGAGCCTGACTGGCTGCAAGTTTGGGTTTTTCTGCAGAGGAGGGTAGAAGGGTCTGCGGACTCGACTACGGCCAGCTTGTTCCCCAGCCGGAGGTGGTGGCCGGAGGTGAATTACAAGTGCGATTGCAAGGCCATTCTTTTCCGGAAGCTGGAGAAGGCAATAGGGTTGGGTTCTGGGATTCTTGCAATTGTTTTCTATCGGAGTTCTTTCTGCCTTTTCTGTTTGCGGGTTTAATTCTTTCTTGCTTCTTGAATTGTATGGGATTGTGGGGGTGATGGAGAAGGCCAGATGGTGTGGGTTGTTGGGTTGCTCTCGTAGGCGGCCCCTGGTGCCATAACGAGTGGAGGTAAATCACCTCGTGCATCAATCTTCTTCCTCCTCGGCGAAAAATTGCAACAGATTAAGCCAGTGTGACAATTATACCCCTGTTGGTCAACGCGAATTGAGTAAAATGCAGTAAAAAGTCCTACATTGGAAGTAAAAAACTAGTTCAAGGACTAAATTGGTTAAAATATTTCATGAAGGACGAAATTGATTGAAGTGAAAATGTTTAGGGACCAAATTGGCGAAATTCCCAAAAAATTAAGACGGGGATATAATGTTTTGCTAGTTTGATCTTCTGAATTCTGAGGTGAAATTGGGCTTTTTTATTATCAAAATTCACTGGGATGGAAATTTACGGCCCAATCCTAAGATTGGGGCTTGCGACTAATCTACCTAAGTTCACTGTCTGAGAGTGTGAATTGGGGTTTAATTTCTATACAATGTCCTTTCTAACTTTTGATCTTTAATACAAGCCTATAAGTTTATGTAACGTGTGAGGTTAGATACTTGTATACGAAATGCAATATACAAATTTCATGTATAGATATGGCTCAAAAAAATTCATGTAGAGGTAAAATCCAATGAGTTTTTTAGTTTCTCACTCCAAAAAAAAAAATCAATATTAGTGTCCTACTTCTTTTTAGCAATTTTTCCCAAATTTGTGGGAACGTAATTTAGTGCATAAATTGGATTATGCCAATTTAAAGATTTTGCAAACCTAAATTTATCTGCTTCCTTAAATGTTAGTTTTACGAATCATCTTTTACTCTGAATGATTTCTTAGTAGTGGTATACAGATCTATTAGAGATTAAGAGCAAAAATTCCTCTATAATACTTGGTAGGTTAAAAGTAATAAATTGAATAACTATTAAGTACTACTGCCATCCCATGTCAAATAACGAATATCAATATATATATGTATATATATATATATATGTTTCTGTGTATATATGTATGGATATATGTGTGTGTATGTGTATATATGTATGTATATATGCATATATGTACATATGTATATGTATGTGCATCCAAGGCACATTAGCATGACACATCCCTCTTGTTCGAACCGGAGTTTGAAACCAAACCGTTCCTTGGGAGGATAGATGTGACGATTTGGGTGAAATTTAATGTAAATCAAACTTTCAATTCATTTGTGAGATCCAAGCGGTCCCAAGATGGGGAACCAACGTGGCTCCTCTCTTAGTGAGGTCATCTCATCTTAGCATCCGCGCACTTGCATATATATATATATTCATTTGGATATATGTGTGTGTATGTGTATATATGTATGTATATATGCGTACATGTACATATGTACATGTATGTGCATCCAAGGCACATTAGCATGACACATCCCTCTTGTTCGAACCGGAGTTTGAAACCAAACCGTTCCTTGGGAGGATAGATGTGACGATTTGGGTGGCATTTAATGTAAATCAAACTTTCAATTCATTTGTGAGATCCAAGCGGTCTCAAGATGGGGGACCAACGTGGCTCCTCTCTTAGTGAGGTCATCTCATTTTAGCATCCGCGCACTTACATATATATATATATATATATATATATGTATGTATGTATGTCTGTATACATATGTATATCTATGTGTATGTACGTATATAGAGACACACATAGCATAAGTGTGTGTATCTATATATATTGATGCATTCTAGCGCAACTAGCCCAGGACCAAGATCTTCTCATTGGTTTTCTACGATATAAAATAATTTATTTGTAAAACTATTTTATTTAATAAACTTATTAATCTCTCTATTAGTTAGATTTTCCATTTTCTTCTGAGGAGGCTTTAAAAGGGGAAGCAGCAATCATTCGATTTCTATATTGGATCTTAATTTCTTTTGAATAGGGGTTTTCATCGAAATTGAATTTAATAATTCAGAAGTTTAAATTCGAATTTTTTGGTAAATTTCCTCTTGGACGTTTTGGCCTAATTCAACTTCGAATTGAAAATTTTTATTTCCATTTTGTTCTGCATTCATTTTTTAAAGTGATAAAATACTAAATTTACCACAAAAAAGTTGACCAAAAGGTCAGTACTCCAGCAAATCAAACAAAAACTGAATTTCAATTTTGAAATTTCCCAACCTGCAACATCCAAGAATTTTGCTTCAAAATTCAAACTTTCGAACAGCTACAAATTTAGCAAATCCAGATTCAGACGAAACTAGAACACTTGCGAATTTGACAAAACCACACTCAAATGTGAAGACAAAGAAATAGAATGGAGCAGCGTCAATATCACTCCACACCATTAAAATGGTCACCACAAGACCACAATCTACAATCAATTATGATAACTGTTATTCTTGGTTTTGATGATCACAAAAGTTCGTTTATACTGACCAAGATTGATCAGGCCTGATGGAACAAGGAAAGCATATGTTTGATTGACTCCAGTCTACGATGCTTTGGATGTGGCAAACAAGATTGAAATAATATAAATGAATTTAGTCATTGTTTTGTTCCGATCAAAGATACTGTCTTTTAAGTATGTCTAGTTTGTCATTCTTGGTACTTTGAAATGTTTATCTAACCTCCTTCAAATACAAGTGTTTCTGTCTATCCAAGAATCAGGTTCAAATATGTCATGAAATGCAAGACAACCAAAATGAGAAGCAAAAACAGGACAATCAGGTCGGACGGCCGAAAGGAAACTGTCGGACGTCCGGAATGATCGGACGCACACCTCGGACGCATATCAACCAGATCGGACGTCCGAAAAATTCCAAGATAACTTGCTAGCTCTCGGCCTACGATCGGACGCTGTGCTGTCGGACGACAAAAATCTCATCGGACGTCCGAACTTCAACTTGGCTATTTTCGGACGATTGGTTCGGACGATGATTTGATCGTCGGACGTCCGAAAGCCCCAACGGCTAGCTGACCCTTCATCTGCCTTCTATCCGTTGGAAGCTTTAATGAAGCTCATTTCTGTTCCCCTTTAAAAACAAACTGTTCTGAACGAAGGGAGGACTTTTGCACACTTTGTTTACAAGATCTCAAGAGATATTTTAGCTAGAAAATAGTCTCCAAAGCTAGATTTGTTTTAAAGTGGTGTGAATTTCTGGTGAGCATTTCTTTTGTGATTGAAAGGATCTTTAGTGTAGCTTTGTTGAGGGTTTTCTGAGTGATTGTAAAACTTCTTAGCTTGACTAAGTGAGGCTTAGGGCAAGGAGGAAGTGCTCCCTCCATTGTACATCTAGTTGATCGTCTTCCATCAAAGAGAAGTTGCTCTTCCTAGTGTGTGGTCTTCAAGTTTGAGGATAGCTTGGTAGACACTTGGTTTGATTCCCCAATTTACTTTTCTGTTTAATAAAATTCTCATTGCTTGTTTATACTTGTGTTTCTGATCAATATTGCTCTTGTCTTCTAATCTACTTGGTTGATCATTACTAGAAAAGAAGGAAATTTTCATTTAGCAAAAATTGCCTAAATCTGATTAAGATTTTGAATAACCCAATTCACCCCCCCCTCTTGGTTGTCTTTGGGACTTACAATAACATAAAATTAAGGTCCCCTAATTAGGAAAAAACAATTTAGAGGCAACAGTTGTGATAAGAATGAGATATGGCTAATAAGATAACCATTGATAGAGAGACTAAAGGAGGGAGGAGAGAGAGAAGACAGTAGCAAGCGGTGAAAGGGAAGAAAAGACGGCTGATTGAGTTGTCTTCATGTTGGAGATAGAGAGATGAAGAAGCGGGGGTTGTGTTGAATTGTGAGAGAGGAACAACAGGTAAACGATAGGATAAGGTTTGGATTTTTATATGTTTTGTTATTATATTATTTGTATTGTATAATATATATATATATATGTGTATGTGTATGAAATATACAACATCGAATAACGAAATCGAATTTGGAACTTCAGAATTCAGAATTCTCAATATCATATTCGAACCAAATTCGAACATTTATAATTTCGAATGTCCGAATTACGGACCAAATTCTGATTTACCGATTTTCAAATTTCTAAATTTAATTTTGAAATCGGTCATAATTTGGTATTTTTCATATTTACAAACCCCTACTTCTAAATGAGGATATATGGAAGAGGTTGTTTGCCTTGAATTAGTTTGCCAGGTATTTGAAGCTATTGGTGGTATAGATGTTTGAAAAAAAAGGATAATTTATATTATTAGTTTGATAATAAATTTCAAACCATTTGAAAAAGTCTATATGTAATCTAAATTTTGATAATTTTTCAAAATAACTTTTCTAAAAGTAATTTAGTTCTTTTTAGAAAACTACTCAAAGTGCCATTGTCATTTTTCTTTATTTTCAGGCTTAGAAAATAAGTGTTGTAATTATTGTTTATCTAAGATAAATGTTTGAGAAATAACATTTAATTGATTATCAGTGTTCATTTGAGAATTAGTCAGTGAATATTCTGATTCTTCATCTGTTTTGTGTGTAAATTCGTTTAGAAACAGTGTCTTTCAAATCTACCCACTCTAAGGTTACCTTTTGTCCTAATGAAAACGTTGAAGTTCTCGATGTAGTAAAGGTATTTTTCCTTCAAATTTTTGCTGGCCCATCTAGAAATTATATAATATAAATATATTGTTTAACTCTTTTTAATTGGCATTGAAGTAATAATTTTTTCTAAATTCCATTTAGCATCACTAGTAATGGATTCCAAGTTAATCATTTTGGAATAAAAATATTTGAGTGCTCTAAGTTGGCTTCCATTAACATGGTTTTTCTTGTCATTGGCACACTCAAAACTTTCAAATTAATCATAGTTTTCATTAATTTATAGGCTGCCCTATAAATTATGGCTAATAATTTTGAAGTGTTTTTAGTTTGTACATTTAATGTTAAAACGGATAATATATTTGGATCAGTTAAATCTACTTGAAAGGTTAGACAGTAGTTAAAATAAACTGGTCCATTTTCTAACTTAAATTCTATAAATCCTAATAAAGAATTTTGAAAAGACGCATGTCTAGCATCCCTTAAACATAATAGTATAGAGAATCTAAACCTAATCTATATAATGGTTTTATTGCTCCTTGAACCATTCCTATATGTAAAAATCTATATTTTTTAAAATGATATAAAATAGATTCTTTGTTTAATAATCTAATGGTTTCATGGTTCTTTTTTAAAGAAATAGTTCATTCAGAGATTTTTATTGAATAAGCTTGAAATAGTTTGAAAGATTCCTTTTATATATAGCGTTTATATCTACCTTTGGGTCCAATCATTTAATTTTTGTCCTATTTTTTCTCATTTAATTCTAGTATTCTTCATTCTTTATACTTCTAGTGTGCGGCTTATCTCCTTTAGTTAAAGAAGTAAATTTTATTCGAACTTATTAAAAGAAAATTTTGTTTATAACATAACAAAACACATAAATTATTTAAAGGAAGAAATAAAATATACAAAAATAAAGAAAAAAATTCAAAATAAGCATTCAAAATAAAATCACATAACTACAAGAGAAATTTAAAAAGGAAATATGTTCCAATTTACCAAATGCTTTATAGGAAAGGAAAAAAAAATGTAATTAAATTACCATATATCCCAAGATTTGATGAAAAAGATATTCCCACTAAAGTTAGACCTATCCAAATGAATTTTGAGTTGTTTGAATACTGTGCCAAAGAAATACAAATTTTATTAGAAAAAGATTTGGGCCCTGTTTGGAATGTGAGTTTTTTGGATGTTTGTCTAAAACTTTACTGTAGATTACTGTAGAAGTTGTAAGAAAAATTTTTAAAATGAAAAACTTTTTGCTTTCTTTTTCTTTTTTTTTTCTTTCTTTCTTTCTTTTTTTCCTCTCTTCTTCTTCTCCCTTCCTCTTCTCCCGGCACCTCTGCCTCTAATGAGAACCAGCAGCTATGTTTCCAATTTTTTTCCCTTTTTCTCTCCCCCTCTTCTCCCTCTCCCTCTCCCTCTCTCCCTTTCCTCTTCTCTCCCCCTCGCCTTCGACGCCAGAGCTTGCAGCAATGGATTTTTTTTTTTTTAAGCTTTTTTTCTCCCCCTCTCCTCCCCTCCCCCTCTGCAAGTCTAGATCAAGATCCCCCAAATCAGCATGGCCTCTTTCCTTTGCACTCGCTACCTTGTGGCCACTGTGAGGACCCGTAATTTTTCTTAATTTCTAGGTTTTATTTTCTTTGAATTGCACGTTTTCCCACATTTTCTTTATTCGGAAAATTTTAAAACATAATTTTTATTAGTAAATATAGTTTTAAAATGATTGTTCTAGTATCGGTTAGTTTTTGAGAAATTAAGAGTGTATACGGGACGTGGGACCCGCTAGTGCGAAAAGTTCGGTAAAATTTGGCCAATTAGGTTAAGTGTTGGATACCGGGTTTATTTTAGCAGGTGTTAAGAGATAATTAGAAATTACCTAGATGGATTATTATTGGAGAGACAAAAGGATAGAGATGTATTAAATGAAGTGACAAGTGTCACTTGAAGATTCATTCTTACCTTTTGACCTTTTGGACCACTATTCATGACTTTACCATTTAAACTAAAAATTGACCAAAATTACTTCAATTTTGCAAGCTTCTTGGCCGACTTTTATCAAGCAAAAAGGAAAGAAAAGCTCTCAATTTTCTAGTCTCCAATCTTGCCCAATCTTTCAATTCAACCGTTTAATCTTCAAATTTCCCCATAAAATCTCTTAGTTTGGTGATATTAAGGTTGGTTGTGAAGTTGTTTGGAAGGCTAAGGTGATTAGTTGCTCTCTCTTCTTGTGTTGCTAAGGTGAGTAGTGAAGGACCCCTCTCCTCCATCTAATGATGTTTAATTCATGATTTGTGGTAGTTTAAGATGTAATTTTATGGATTATATCTTGATTTTGGTTGAATTGGTGAAGTTTTATAATTATTGGTGATTTTTCTGTTTTCATATGATTATTATTATGGGGTCATGTATGATGATTGGAAATGATATTTAAGGAAGCTAGAAGGTGGAAAAAGTGGTTAATTGCAGGAAATTTCTGTTTTGGAAGAAATTGGAAAGTTAGGGTTTCATGTTCTTACATTCTGCCCGGCACTGTAGCTCATAGTTAGAGGCCGAATTGGTCTTGGGTTAAAACATGAAAGTTGTAGGGAATGATATTTTAGAGATGCCTGCAAAATTTCAGGTCAATCGGAGCAACGTACTTGTAAAAACTGAAATACCCCTGCTGCCCTGGTTCTACCCGAATTTGATAATTGCGTCTGTAATTGGTTAATTTGGTTGGGAATGCTTCGGATTTGGTTGTTGAGGTCTTCTGATGAATTGTAACCTTGTATCTTAGCTTTCGGATGGCTTTGGAATCACTTGATTTGGACTTAGGTAGCCTGACTTATGATGTTTGAACCAGAATGCGGTTTGTGAACCTATTTTTGCGGTTCTGGTTTAGTATCTTGCATTTTTGACCTAGTTACACTCGAAACTGGGCAGAGTAGCCTTCTTCAACATTGTAGCCCTATCTCTTAGCTTCGAAACGGTGTATCTTTCACCTCCATCCGATAATCGTAGTGCCAATGGTGCCAAAACCGCAAAATGATGTCAAAAACTATTTTTTTTGGGGTAGAGCTTAATTCCATTTCCGGATCTTCCTGGTTTACTCTAGTGCTTATACATTCTTATGGAGCCCTATTTTGGTGGTATTTGGAATTGGTTTATGACCCATAATCGAGTCTTATTGTGCTTATTTGAATGTTTTAGGACGTGCCGGTTGTGTCCAATATGCTAAACGACGTCAAAACTATTTTGGGGTTTTAGAGCTTAACTTTCATTTCCGGTCATTTTCCTAACTAAATTTTGTACTTGAATGACTTTGAGCCTATTGAATGGCTGTTGTGATGAATTTATATTTCGTATGACTTTGGGACTGGCTGAGGAAAATAATGAAGCCATGACGGCTGGAAAAGTAAGCAAATTTAGGGGAAATGCTGTCCAATTTTCTAGGCCGTTTAGTCTCTTTAGGTTTGAGTTGCCTTTTGAAAGTCATATTTTATTCTTTTGTACTAGTACTTACCATGGAAAGGCGTACGACGCGTAGTCGAGCCTCACTTGTGCATTCCGTTTACTCGATTTTGAATGTGAAACCTTCAATTGGTTTACTTTGATTATTTTAGGGTTTCTTGGCGATTAAAGCCAATCTGAAGTGAAAACTTTTGAAGTATCCGTACTTGAACCGGTGAGTGTACCACTCCCCTCACTTGTTGTTTAACTCGATTTCTGTACATGCAATCTGTGATATGAACGACTGAATTATCTATTTATTTTGTTGGAGACGAGGGTGTACTTTATCACACTCGTTCTCTTGTCTGTTCATATGCCAATTTTTGGTGTGAATCTGAATCTGTTATCTGTATCTGTATCTGCATCTGTATCTGTTCTGACGTCGTTTGGAAGCTTGTATCCAACGACCTTTCTGTGACCTCTGAGCTCAACACCTGTGGCTAGTTACTCGAGTCGGGCCGGCAAGGGCCTGGTCGATTAAATAACGAACCACGGTAGTCTGTTTTGGGATCTTTGGGTATTGAGACCCTTGATTCCGGTATACTCGAGTATTACCATTTCTGAACTGATTGGAGTTCGGGCCCGGTAGGGGTATGTGAGGTGGAAGGAATCGGAGAAAGTGGAATCTACGGTATTGGTTACTCCTTTAGCGTTGACGGAGTGTCAACTATTATTTCGATCAAGCATCGGTGAAACAAATGGGAATTTGGCTCCTGAGAGCCACCTGTATCCTTCCTATTTGAATCATTGGTTCTAGCATGTGTACCTGATTTGTTAAATGTGAAATGCCATGATTTTACTGCTTTATGTCTGGTACCTCATTGAGCGCAAGCTCACCCCTTTCTGTTACCTTTGTTTTTCCTTACAGGGTTCCATGTTTTGAAGCCAAGATTTTTGGAAGAAAAGAGTTGAGCCAGTTGTAGGACTTCTTTTGTTTATGCTCTTCTGTAACTGAAACCCTAATTGTATTTTGTATAGCGTGAATACTCTGGCTTGTATGTTGGTTCATTGGTTCAAGACTCCGATGTAAATCTATGTATAAGTATTTAATTGACGTCCCGTACTTCCGTATAGTTTGGTAAGCTCTGTTTAACCCTGGGTGGTCTCCAATTGTACGTTTTCGTTGAGTTCTCGCGCGTCCTATCTAGGGTTGCAGTGGTTCGAATCCGTAGTCCTGGCGAGAGCTGGGCAGGCGGTCAACTGAACCCTTTGGTTCGCCTTACAGTGAGGTGGGGCTGTCACAGCCACCTAGGTCCCCGGCTTTGCTTTCTTGTCCGGAATAGAACCAACTTTAGTTCCGAGGACGGAAGCCTTTTTTTCTGGTTGATCCAAATCCTAAGCTTAGGAAGGGGTGCTTCACCGTCTGCCTGATTCAGTCTTCCCTTGAGAGATGGGTGATCCATCTTTGAATTCATATTCACCTTTTCCACTAGCTGGGCTTAAGCTCTGCCAGTCATAATTGCTTTGTCCTCCTGAGATAGCGAGAGCCCGAAGTAACTCATCCGATCTTTGAAGGCTTGAGGGAACGGCGACCAGATCGCAGCCCCCCTCCTCCTCCCCCTTTGCGATCTAGTCGCGCGACCAGATCGCAGCTAGCGGGAGGGGGAGGGTGGCAGGAGAGGGAGAGGGGAGGAGAGAAGGAGAGTGGGTGAGGGAGAGGGAGAGAAAAAAAGAAAAAAGAGGAAGGCCGGCACTGATTTCAGTACTGGAATAGGTGACCGGCTCGGGGAGCGGTGGTGGAGGTGGTGGCTGGCGACGGAGGACGTGGTGGATTGGGTGAGGGAGGAAAAAGAAGAAAAGTTGAAGGGAAAATTTTTTTAGGTGTGTAGGTTAAAAATTTTGATAAGTTTTTTGGGGTTCTTGTAGCAAAAGTTGTTAAAAAACTAGTAGCATACAAACTTGTAAAAAACTTGGGGTTCCAAACAGGGCCTTGATTACACCATTAAAATTACCTTTTAATAAATATGTGTGTATATATATGTTGTGTGTGTGCGCGCGCGTATGTGTTTATATGTGCCAATGCCGAGGGAAAGAAATTAGATGACCATAAAATTGTTAGTCAAGAGGCTATCAAGGATCAACATATATAGAAGTTGACCTTTGATAAAAAAAAAAAGGGCTATCTGTTTTTTCCAGTATGTTTTTGGTATGACCCTACTTTGGAGAGGGTTGCTAGCAGAGATTATAGGGATTTTCTATTTCATCTTTTCCCAGGAGGATATATGCCTTTTGTGAGTTTTGTCCCTTCTCCTTCCCATGGAAATCGAGAAAGTTATAACTTCATTAGCAGTAACAAGGCCCGGGGTCCTGATGGGTATTCTGCCCACTTCTTCAAAAGTGCTCGGGAGATTGTGAGTCAGGATGCGATAGAATCCATAAAGTCTTTCTTTGCTTCAGGCAAGCCAAACTTCTAAGAGAAGTTGACTCCACTATCATATATATATATATACACGTAAGTATGTGTGCACGCCTATATATATATATATTCGAAGATGTTTTTCCAGCCTAAACTTCCTAGTGAGTCTTAGCTCCCCATTCTTTTTTTTCCTCAATTTTTTGATTTAGTTTAATTCATCAAAATACCAGTAATGTCTTTTGGTTGGATTGAATCTAAAAAACAAGTTTTTTTATTAGTTAAATTCGGTCCTTAAAAGTAGAAATATGGCATATCAAAAAGAGTAACTATGATTTTGCAATCTAAAGTTTAATTTTTTTTAACCTTATCGAAATAAAATTTTGTACCTCTTATTAATGAGTGCTCCATTTTTTGCTCCCTTTTCCCTCTTCTTGTTTCCCTCTACCTTCATCCCTCCCGTTCCCTCTGGTATAAATGATGTAATAATTTTGTTATTTTTTCTTTTGATTTCTTTCTTTTTTTTATTCTTAAGTGATTTTGATTGATCATGGAGTGATAGAATTATGTGCTCTTATAGATCACGAGTTTAGGGACACGAAGGTTTTCGACTTTTGGAAACTAGATTGGATTGTAAGAAGGTTGTTGCAAATCAGATAAAGGGTATTTAAGAGTGGCTGGGAAAAAAACAAACCTTTGGCCTATTAGATTTATTGTGTAGCCTAAATAATAAAAATAGGGAGGGTTTGTGTGATTTTAAAATTAGAGAGTAGTTTCGTGAATTGCTAGAAACTTCAAGGGAGGATTGCGAATTTATCCCAATGAACAATGCTTTTAAGATTTAAGTGGTTCTTGAATTTTTTTTAATGAGTTGGCAATCCATACTTTAACTGAGTTGGCTGTCCATAATTTGTAGAATATCAGGCAGCAAGTGACAAACAATTCATATGCAAAATGGTTAGGAGATCAATCATACTTTATTTCCTTTAGTTTTATTATTTTTGTATGTTGGATATGCATGCATTGGTGTGCTATATACAATAGAAAATCCAATGAATGGTCTTCATATGCAAGAGTTGACAATGAATATTGTTTGTGAAAATGAATCAAGCTTTACTTATCATTCACAGAGATGGGAATGTGTAAGTCTAATTGCATTGCTATTATTTGTCATGATATTTCAAATATTTAAATTAACTTTGCAAAGCCCAATTTTTATTCTAATTTTCCTAAAATAAGCCATATTCCGCTAAAGAAGTTGTTAAAGTCCCCGATGTAGCTGATTTTTCTATTGAATATCATATGGTAAAATTGTCATATTTCAATTCCTATACTACAAAACATTACAAAACATTCGATAATAATTATTAATTGCTTTCAACCACAGGCACAAAAGTTTGGAAAATTATATATCGGTTTGGAGCAACTACTAAATATGCCTAGTAGTTGTCCTCAAACTAATGAAAAAGCTCCATGTGGATATAAGAGTCTTACTCGATTTCATTTAACATGCCAAGTGAATTCCACTTACCATATGAATTAGCAAAGTGCAATCCTTATATATCTACGTAAACTTTTCTATTGATTCAAGATGAATTATTAGGGTCTAATAGTTACTTGGACATAAAATTCCCCCCACCTTCTATCAAAAAAATTAATAAATAAAAAAGTCTGTTACCTAGACAGTGAAATGGGTTGAACCGGAAAAATTGATAGCTGGACATTCTACCGGTTCTGTAACCATTTCGTATTTAAAAACACTAAGGGATGAAAGCTCACGCAATGCGAGGGTGTTGAGTGCCTCTATTTAAAATTTTTTACATAATTTTTAAGAAAAACACAATAAGATTGAGAAAACAGAAAGTATTGTAGATACAAGTTATTAAAAAAAACATATATATAAAGTATGTATCATATTAGTTGAAGTAGAATTACCCATAAACAAATCCTTTCACACCCTACACAAAAATAAAGTTAATTTTTAAGTGCACATAGCATTTCTTCTACATATGTTAATCAAGAACATAGAAGGAAATGTCAAAAAAGACAAAGTGAATAACATAATAAGAAAACATCCAAAGTTGAAGTTATAATATATTACTTTTTATTATTCAACATCAACATAACAAATGATAGCAAAAACTTTTTTTTATGTCAAATAGATAATTCCCATCCTTGTACTACAGTTCATTGCAACATTAAAAAGGTTTAACACTTAGCTTTGTTCTTAGCTAGTTTTGTCTCATCCACATCAATTTTGACAAACCTGATACTCGAAAAGAAAGAGTCAACCTTATAAATATATTATGGAAAGCTCAAAAGCATCACACAAATAATTTAGAAGTATTGGACAATCCATCCTAACTATGATCGATGAAGTCCCTAAGTTTTTGTGCACATAGAATCCAAAATCCAAGTAAGTTGATGCCTAATATATTTTTGGTCTCATCAAGCAATCCGTCAAGCATGATGTGGATTGGAGCATCAAATTTATAATTGTTTTGATCAATAGGAAAACAAAATATAACATGATCCAAAAGTAGGATTTTTAGAAGGAAATAAATTTATAGGTTCATATTGATGGAAATCCATTGAGAACTAATAAATTGAAGTTAAGAACTGGCTTGTAGAACTTATTGAGGATAATTTTTGCACTTTTGCCTCTTTAAAGCAACCAGTAATGAGGGCACCAAATTTGTTGTATTGGACAAACAAACATGAGTATTGGGAGCTCAAGGTATCTATTTCATAAAGCATTCTTGAAAGGAATAAGTGACATGTTGTCACAATTTAGCCCTAAAGAGAATGTCATTCACACTCTCTTGAAAGATTCACACTATAGGACAATGTGAAAATTTGTTTTTTCTTTGATAGCACATCTCAATCATAATGGTGAAATACAATAGAAAAACACCCTCATGTGAAAAAGAGCTTGTTTGGTAGAACAAACCCATCATGAAGCTAAAATGAGAAGAAATTGCACACATGAATTGGAGTTGGAAGCCATAAGTAGAAAGTGGTTAATGATATTTCCCAATATTTGCTTGCAGATGTGGTATTTCACTACTAACCCTGCAATGATGATCAAACATTCACTATATATTTCAAAATTTCCATAGGAATGATGAAATTATGCTAGTGGAAAACAATCATAGATAGAGTTTTGTGAAAGCAAGCAAATGAAAAATTGGTGGAACAGAAAATACCTCTTTGGAAGGTTGTACTAAACTAAAGGGAGTAGTTAAATCAGCAAAATTCTAATTTATAAGCTTCACAACTTTGACACAATTAAATCGGAAATAAAGAAGAAGAATTGGAACAAGTTGGCTGTGATTGTGATAATGATCATCCAACATAAGTTTCATAATAATTTGCATTAATTTTATCGTTACATCTTTCTTCCCAGTTGACTTTTTCACCATTGTAAGAAACACAAAGAAATATATGATTTTAGAACAAAATTGGAAAAGGCAGGAAACTGATCTTAGTTTTATAGAATGGGGGGAATAAAAAAAAAGTTTTATAGTGTGGTATACATAACTGGCGCAATTTAAGGTTAGGAAGAAGAAAGATCCTACATTCGTAAATGTTGGGGAAAAATGGAAGAGCAAGAAGCAAATGGATGAATGTTTAAATAATTAGAAACATTTGTTACTTAGACAATAATTAATTCAATTGATTGTAGGTTATGGGAGACCAAAAGAAAGAATTTTGATTAGTTGAAGTTTATTGATTAGGTTCGAGGTAGTGGGGGTTATATTATAAGGAATTAATTGTACAACAATAGCCACACTTCAATTAAATGTGTCTATAACACCATTTCAATAATTACACTAACACATAAACTTATATAAGTTGTACCCGATACAAAAAGATTGTAAAATAATTCCACATTCCAGCAATACCCAAATATCTCCATAAATAAAAGTTTTAAATGTACAAACATGAGGACATTTCCATAAATATATCCAAAAATATGCTGCCATTAATTGTACCAAAAATTTTAAAAAGGGAAAATCGTTCAAAATGTCCCTCACATTTTACAAGATGACTTTTTTCGTCCCTCACTTTTAAAAGTGTAATTTTACGTCCTTTACAAATTCACATTGATCAAATTTGGTCCCTACCTAAGTTTCTGACTAGTTTTTGGTCGGAATCCACCACGCGACTTGCGTGTGATCATTTTTTAAGGGTAAAATTGTCAAATCAAATTTTTACATAATTTGATTCATAGTCCCTCACATTTCACAAAATGAATTTTTTCGTCCCTAACATTTTACAAAATGAATTATTTCATTCCTTACATTTCAAAAAATGAATGTTTTTATCCCTCACATTTTTCAAAATGAATTTTTTCATCCCTCATTGATCATGTGTACGAATAATTTTTTTCTTTAAATCCACATATATGTCTATTTGATTTTATCTGAACAGTATGAATAACATGTAATTTATCTCTATTGGATTTAATCTAAACATGCTAATCGTAGTTATACACATGCTATTCAATAGATATATATATATATATATAGGGGGTTTAAAACTAATAATTTTGTTTGAAACCCATGTATATATTTATATGATTTCACCATTTGAATCTATTCAATATTTGTGACCTTCTCTTTTGGTAATAATTTATTTATTGAATTGTATAATAAGGTCATCTAATTAATGGATCCTAACTCGAATTCTATAATTGTGCTAACAAATTTCAGTTTAAATCTGAAATTTCCATTCGACACTTTTAAGACTAACAGTTGAATTACTTGCCTTGTGATTGTCTTAAAATTTGAAAGTGCCAACCATTTATTTCTTTTTGTCATACTTTTCTTTTGTTTACTTTTCCTATCCAAATTTAATTCGATATAAACACTCGATAATATTTAGGATTAAATGTTTTCTTTATTTTCAAATTTCGAGTAAAAGAAAATGAATATAAGGGAAAAACTAGCAATTTTTTAAAACCCATATATATATCTATTTGATTTCACTTGAGCAGTACGAATAGTATGTAATATATCTCTATTTGATTTCACATGCTATTCGTACTGTTCAGGTATGTGAAATCAAATAGATATATAAATGGATTTAAAAAAAAATTATTCACACACATGATCAATAAAGGATGAAAAAATTCATTTTGAAAAATGTGAAGGATGAAAAAATTTATCTTGTGAAATGTAAGGGACGAAAAAATTTATTTTATGAAATGTGAGGGATTATGAATCGAATTATATAAAATCTGATTTGATAATTTTGCCCTTAAAATATGATCACGTGCAAGGCACGTGATGAATTCCGACAAAAAACTAGTCGGAAATCTAAGTAGGAACCAAATTTGACCAATGTGAATTTGTAAGGGACATAAAATTATATTTTTAAAAGTAAGGGATGAAAAAAGTTATTTTGCAAAATGTGAGGGACGTTTTGAACGATAGTTCCTTTTAAAAAACTACACATCATTCCACATTTCCAAAATATCCCTATTCATGCGGCTGAAATTCAAAACCACAGCTCATTCTTATACTCCCTCCGTCCCATTGATAGTGTCATACTTTCCTTTTTTATCCGTCCCAAAATGATTGTCACTTACTAAAATTGGCAATGAAAACTCTCACACATTTCCGCTCCATACCCTTCAATGTGACAGCCTTTTCTTATCTTTTAGTGGGCCCAATTATGCACTTCCCAAGTACCAACACTGCACTTGATAGATCGTGATTCTCACATGAAATGCAAACAACAATCGTGCATGACACTTTCCTCTAAAGTAGTGTGGAGACTTTTTATTCTTTTGGGTTCCACATGTCTTATCACAACTTATGACCCCTTTATCATTCAATCACGTATGGAAACATTGAAAGTCAAGGGGTATTGCCGGAACTTAAACACAAATCATTTAAAAGTCTTGCACTGTTGATAAAAATTACAAGTTTTGAAGCGCGACACAAATTCTGAGACGGAGGGAGTATAGCATAAGGATTTTTCAGATTTTAGGTTTATGGGTTTGAGTAAATCCAAACATCACCGACTCAAATTTGACCCACTGATAAATTGGGCCACGTTGAGGTGTCTCCAATTACGGTAAACCCATTAACAATCCCCAATGGCCATTTCGACCACTTTGCAGAAATTAAACATTTAAAAAAAAAGGGTGGCCACTTGTAGCCCAGGCGAAAACCAAAAGTAGGCCGGCGGTCTAAGCCCATCGATTCCGGTCAGGCCCGCCCAACTAATCTACGTAACCAAATAGCCCTCATCTCCGAACCCTAATCCTTCCCCAAATATATAAACCCTCTTCTTCTCGTTCTCCTAAGAGTCTATTTCCCATTTTCACTCCAGAGCTCAAAGCCCTAAACCTAATCGGCGGCAGCAAAATCACTCACCCTAGAAGAAAGCCATGGCTGAGAGAGGCGCAGGAGACCGCGGCGGTTTCGGCAGAGGCTTCGGTGGCCGAGGAGACAGAGGAGGAAGAGGCGGCCGCGGACGCGGTGGCCGCAGAGGAGGCCGCCGTGAAACCGAGGAGGAGAAATGGGTCCCCGTCACGAAGCTCGGCCGTCTGGTGAAGGACGGCCAAATTCGCTCATTGGAGCAAATCTATCTTCACTCTCTCCCAATCAAGGAGTACCAAATCATTGATACTCTGGTCGGCCCTTCGTTGAAGGATGAGGTTATGAAGATCATGCCGGTCCAGAAACAGACCCGGGCTGGTCAGAGGACCCGGTTCAAGGCCTTTGTGGTGGTCGGAGACGGAAACGGCCATGTGGGATTGGGTGTCAAGTGTGCTAAGGAAGTGGCGACTGCGATTCGTGGGGCTATTATTTTGGCTAAGTTGTCTTTGATTCCGGTGAGGAGAGGATATTGGGGGAATAAGATCGGGAAGCCCCATACTGTGCCGTGTAAGGTTACCGGGAAATGTGGGTCTGTTACTGTGAGAATGGTTCCGGCGCCAAGGGGAGCTGGAATTGTAGCTGCTAGGGTTCCTAAGAAGGTTCTTCAATTCGCTGGTATTGAGGATGTTTTTACCTCTTCCCGTGGATCTACCAAAACCCTCGGCAACTTCGTCAAGGTTTGACTAATTTTTTATTTCTGTATATTCTTTTTGTGATTTCGTTTGAGATTTGTTAACTATTGTTGGGTTTGGCGATTGATATACGTATTTCGGTAGTTGACTAGTTTATGTTTAAGATTAGTTGTACCTCGGCAACTTCGTCAAGGTTTGACTAATTTTTTATTTCTGTATATTCTTTTTGTGATTTCGTTTGAGATTTGTTAACTATTGTTGGGTTTGGCGATTGATATACGTATTTCGGTAGTTGACTAGTTTATGTTTAAGATTAGTTGTACGTAATTGTGTTCATGGTTTAATCGTATGTAAATGGAATATTGAGAAGGTTTTGATTGTCCTGGAAAAAAAGAAGCGCGGTGTATTTTCCTTGTAGGAGTATGCCGGATTTTGGAATGACATATTACTTGCTTACCTTTCAATCATGGTCTGCCTGCGTTTTAAGGGTCTCTGTACTAGTAAATAATGAATTGGCCATCACTTTTTATGATTTACAAAAGGATACGTTTGGTGGTGAATATTCTGTTCCCATTGTTTTTGGATTTTTAAAGTGTCTGATTCTGATGCGGATGGTCATGTGATGTATTGCTAGTTTATGTTTAAGATTAGTTGTACGTAATTGTGTTCATGGTTTAATCGTATGTAAATGGAATATTGAGAAGGTTTTGATTTTCCTGGAAAAAAAGAAGCGCGGTGTATTTTTCTTGTAGGAATATGCCGGATTTTGGAAGGACATATTACTTGCTTACCTTTCAATCATGGTCTGCCTGCGTTTTAAGGGTCTCTGTACTAGTAAATAATGAATTGGCCATCACTTTTTATGATTTACAAAAGGATACGTTTGGTGGTCAATATTCTATTCCCATTGTTTTTGGATTTTTAAAGTGTCTGATTCTGATGCGGATGGTCAAGTGATGTATTGCTTGTTGGGTTTCTTGCTTGGTTTTGTTGTATTGTATGAGTTGGTTGAGTGGGGAATTCTGATATGATTGTATCTGATGTTCTGTTTTGCCTATTAACCATCCTTGTAACTAAAGTAGATGTTCTGTTTTGCCTATTAACCATCCTTGTCTCTCTTTTTCATTTTATTATGGGGTAGCTTATGCCTTTGTTCTTTGCAGGCTACTTTTGAATGTCTGTTGAAGACTTATGGGTTCCTAACCCCCGACTTCTGGAGAGAAACTCGCTTCACAAAGTCTCCATACCAAGAGTTCACCGATTTGCTGTCAGCTAAGCCCACTGCGAAAATTGCCTATATAGAGGATTCTGCTCCTGAGAGGGTTGAGGCCTAAGTTTTGCTAGGTGATTATGAAATACTAGATAAACTGTTTGAAGTTTGGTCTTTCTTTTGAGTACTGCCAA